>NC_137818.1:67787647-67810147 GCF_963921795.1 Nannobrachium achirus | reverse complement strand
AGACAGTTATCACTCCCAAACCCTCATAGTAACCACAGACAAATCCAAAGTCACCGCTAGCGGGGCTATTGTATGCGGTCTTAGTGATCATTACATGATCTACTGTACGCGTAAAATACACAAACCCAAGGCTAGTGGCCACAAAACAGTTGTAGCTAGAAGCCTCAAAAACTACTCCAGTGAGGCTTTAAATCACACACTAGCGAATACAGACTTTTCCCCTGAACTGCAGTGTACAAATGTCGAAGGAGCATGGTGTGGTTTTAAAACCAAATTGACCGATGCTCTAGACAACGTGGCCCCCTTGCAAACCACCAGGGTTAAAGCCCGCCAAGAGCCATGGTATAACTCAGATATTACCGAATCAGCTAGACTCAGAGACAAAAAGTATGATGAAAAACGTAAGTGCTGCAAAAAGCTTAGAAAAAAATTCAACCCTGACCTCAAAATCCAAATCAAACATCTTACTGCTCAGTGCAAGAAACTCAGAAACCAGACAATCGCCCTAATTAGATCCGCCAAAAAAGACTACATCGACGTCAAAATTGACGAATACAAAAACAAACCACGAGACCTATGGAAGTTGCTTAACAACCAATTAGGCTTAAAACCTAAAACCATATGCCACAGCATAAACATCAAAACGGACGCCGCTCTCATTTCTGACAAATGTGAAGTGGCTACCCATCTTAACAAAACCTTTACCACCATGGCCCATTCACTGGTTGAAAAACTGGTCGCCCCATCTGGGCGGTATGGTGTAAAATTTGTTAAGAAATTCTACAATAAACTGGGCGTCAGAAAAGACAGTTTTAAACTTGCCACAGTGACAACTGATGAAGTGTTTAAAAAACTGAGCGCCCTACCTCAACACAAGGCCACTGGCCTTGATAAAATTCCAGCTAGATTTCTCAGAGATTCAGCCGCCACCATTGCGCCAATCATTACCCACATAATTAACCTTTCCATCGAACAGGGTCATGTCCCACAGGACTTCAAACTAGCAAAAGTAACCCCCCTGCATAAAAAAGGTAGCAAACTAGACCCTGGAAACTACCGTCCCGTTTCCATTCTTAGCTCCATATCCAAAGTCATGGAGAAAATAGTCTACGAACAGATTGCAAGATATCTCGATGAGAATAATCTGATTTACGAGTTCCAATCTGGATTCAGAAAATCTCATTCCACCGACACATGCCTTCTCTATTTGACCGACCAAATCAAACGCGAAGCGGATGACGGCAAATATAGCGGCATGGTCATGATGGACCTCCAGAAGGCATTTGACACCGTAAATCATTCTATTCTGATTGAGAAACTAAAAGCCATCGGTCTTGACAACGCAGCAGTGAGTTGGATGCAATCTTACCTGGTGGGGAGGGAACAGGTGGTGGAGATTAACGGTACCCTGTCCCCCCCCCTCCCAGTAAGCTGTGGTGTTCCTCAAGGTAGCATACTGGGACCTCTGTTGTTCCTAATATACGTGAACGACATGGCATCTGCTTGCGACTGCAACCTGTTCCTGTTCGCGGATGACTCGGCTCTCCTAGTCTCGGGCAAGGACCACTTGCAGGTTGAAAAGACACTTAACTCTGAATTAAGTAAGATCTGCACATGGCTTAACGACAACAAATTATCAATTCACCTGGGAAAAACGGAGTCCATCCTCTTTGGATCAAATCATAACCTCAAAAAAGTCGAAAACTTCACAATCAAAGTGGGTGACAAGGTCATAACACGAAAAAACGAAATCTCTTACTTAGGATGCATCCTTGAAGCTAATCTTTCCAGTGAAATGATGACTTCTAAAGTAATAAATAAAATCAACCAACGTACTCGTTTCCTACAGAGGATCGCCCCGATGGTCAATTTCAACACACTGAAGACCATAGCTGGTGCTATAATCCAGCCCCTCTTTGACTACGGAGTCCACGTATGGTATCGTGACGCACCACAAGCCCTGAAAACTAAACTCCAAACAGCCCAAAATAAACTAATTAGGGTCCTGCTTATCCTTCCCTATCAGACTCACCTCACCGCTACTCACCAATTAAGAGTGGGGTGGCTCAGAGTAGATGACAGAGTACAGCAACTTGCAATGGGCCTGGTGTACAAGATACACTACACCACTATGATACCCAAGTACCTTTCAAAATACTTTATAAACATTAAGGATGTCCATAATTACAAATAAATAAAAACACCAGAGGCAGCGCCACAGATCACTTTCAACCCAGAGTCAAAACCAACAAAGGGTCAAACTCTTTTTTCTGCTATACCACCAAAATGTGGAAAGCTTAAAATTGCCCTGAAAAACCACTTACAGGCAGCAGCCGTTCGTAACTGGTAAAAAATGAACCTAGCCCAACCCTACCCTCCCCTGCCCCTTCTTTGTATATACTGTTTGTTTTAGACTTAGGCCTACTGTCTTTTTTTTGTTTTTCTTTACATATCTACTGCATAGTACTGTGTTCTATTTGTCTGTCATTCAATGTTATATGAGATACTTCAATGGTTTCCAGTGGAAATAAGCTTAGTCTTTTCATGGATCTCCTTTTAGTAGACCTTGTACCAGTGAACTGTACCATCATGAAACTGTACCTTTTCCTATGCAAACTTCTAATAAAGTCTTCAATCAATCAATCAATCTGGGTGCCGTGGAGACGTTGTGTAGATCTAGAAGGATCAGAGAAGGTCTTCAAGACGGTTAGATAGGGGGTGTGGTGCTGGTCCAAGCATGGACCCAGTTCGGTTGGATGGCTGGTTCTATCGCGGTTTGTCATGGGGGGAATTTTGTGTATATATATATGGGTTTTGGTGTTTTAATAATTTCGGTTTAGTAGTGAAAGTATGGCTATGTTACGTGTGTTTTGGGGAGTTTTTGTGTTTTAATAGGGTTTGTAAGGGTTTAAATGATGTAGAAAGAGCAGGTCAGAAGCCGGTTGGCTCTGATGGGTCAGGTGGTTCTGATCGTCAGGTTAGGGTGGCAGACGTATCGTTCCAATCCATGCAGTCAGTATCGGGTGCTTCTCGTAGTGTGTTCCTCTGAAGGTGGGTGCTGTGGAGTGGTGGGGGGTGTTTTTGGGGGGAAGAATGTGATACGAAATATGATGGTGTGGTGAGGTGCAGTGTGTTGTGATGAGTGTGGTGTGTCTTGCGTGTGAGTCTTGTGTGTGTGGGTGAAAACGCATGTTTTCTTATAGGTCCAGTGTGAATCAATTATAATGGTTAGGGTTTGGTTTGGGTTGGGGGGGGGGGGGGGGTTAGTAGTGCTGTAATGTGATGTGTCACGGTGTGTCTGGGCATGGTTTGATTTTTAATCGTTTTCGTACGTGTCAGCCTGTATTATGACATTCATTTAAAACTTCTAACATGTTTGATAGTGTAGTGGTTAGTGCTGGTGGCTCTAAGGGTTTTTGCCTCTTACCAAATGCAAATCGTAAGGCAGGTTCGCATCCGGGAAGGGGACAGAGGTGGTCGTTTAATGATTTGACTGCAGCGTCTCTGCATTGGCTTTTGTTTTGCTACAAAAAGTACATTTTATATAACTAATATGTATAAATAATGTAAATATAAATAGATAATTAGATGTAAATGCAAGCAAGCTGTGACCCTTGTATGGAATGTTATGTGTCTGTCATTCAATATGAGTTTTTATAAGAGGCTTAATAACTTTTATTCTCAATTTACCATATTGTTAAATGGTGCATTGATCTACTAAGACTACTATTATAAGTGAGCTTGTAGATCAGCTATTTTTGGCAAATAGATTTGGTAGAGAGTGAAAAAAAGTATCAAGTACGTATATTATTGCGACCGTCAGGTCGCAGTTACTATCAAAACCTCCACCGGCTGTCTGTCCGGGTGGGCTGTAAATTAAAGTATCAAAGTTCGGTGCAAGTTACACTTTTTGGAGTACAGGCAAGAGGTGGAACACCTGGAGTCTTGGTGCAGTGCGAATAACCTCTGCATCAACGTGAAGAAAAAAAAGGAGAGGTTATCCTTTAAGGCCTAACCAAAGGCCTTAAAGGAGTGTGGTTCCCTAGCATCCTTTAAAATTGCCCTGAAAAAACAATTACAGGCGGCAGCCGTTCGCAACTAGCAATAACAAACTGACCCTTCTTTGTATTTACCTACTGTATACATAGTACTGTTCTATCTGTCTGTCATTCAATGTTCTATGAGATACTTCAATGGTTTTTAGTAGACCTTGTACCAGTGAACTGTGCCATCATGAAACTGTACCTGTTTCTATGCAAACTTCTAATAAAGTCTTCAATCAATCAATGAAACACACCACAGGATTTCATCCCACCGATAAGACTGAGCCGAGCACCATTCTTAGCACAGGATCGCCTGTTAAGCATCCTTAAACCGACGACCTGGCTCAGAGATGTGGAGATGGATGCTTCCTGAGGTGGATGGGTTTCAGTCCTGTGTGCTTTTCCAGGCTCTTGAGAAAGGGGGTGTGGTTGGGACACCCCAGAGGCCTTTTGTTCAGGGCCTGCTCGTTACACTGCACATAAATGGCAACCACTGGGTCACAGCAAGCAACATTTTTGTGACCCAAATGAAGTTGCCATTTATGACATGTTATTATGAGTGTGTCACTGTGTGTGTGCAAAGTTTGGCATGGATCGGGGCAACGGTGGCGGAGATATCAGTAGGGGAAAAGTGTGACCTGACTGACTGACTGACTGACTGACTGGGTCTGCAGAAAGCTGATACATGATGGGATGGATATAGACCGTCTACATTTAGACGACTATTAGAAGTCTATTAGTCGTCTAGTCTAAGTTTAGACAACTAAAAAACTTTCAAATCTATACCACTATTAGACCACTTTTAGACGGCGTGCTCAGTGGGATGTATTATTTGATTCTTAACTTTCATGGACAATTTAATTTAAACATAACATGAGTTACTTAAATGAATTGACCCTCAATTGCCAAAGTAGACTGATTTTAATAAATGAACAAAATTATTTCTGTTTCCTTTCCTATCAGAATTTTCTTCAAAACATTTGGAAGGGTAAGTACTATATACACAACCAGTATGAAGTACAGTATTGGGGAGTGGATTTTTTTTTTAGATTGCTAGATTAATATTTATATTATAAAATCAGAACATGGCTCTTCCAGGTATGATTAAATTATCTGAGAGATCAAAGTGAGAGTACAATTCTTTGTTGGGTTTGCCTTCCAATCACATATATATACTCCCATTTTCGTCCACTTAGAGGTGCTGTTCACTAATATATGATACAGCAGTGTGTTCACTGCTCTGCAGGCTGCCTTTGGCTGCATTTGAGTGCTGATCAGGCATTATTTCATCATGTATTCAGCTTTCTGTCATTCAATGTTAAATGCTCGTATCCTCAGAAAACACAGAAGTGGGTGACGTATAAATACAAAAATAAACACTACTTTGGCATATGTTCCCCCTTTTTTCTGCCTAGGCCTACTGCGTTTTATTTGTCTGTCATTTAAATGCACGTCTCCGCAGAAAGCACAGCCCCCCTTTGGCCCATTTTTGGCCGTTTTCACGGGTCGCACTTCAACAAACTCCTCCTAGGGGGTTAATTGGATCAACTTCAAATTCGCTCAGCATGCTCAAGACACCTTAACGATGAAAAGTTGTGCGAATCGTGAGTTTTCGTGAAACGGCGTGCCTGTGGCGAAGCGTCAAACTTCCTTCGACAAACAGGAAGTGCCCTACGCCAAACAGGAAGTGCCTCTATTTCTCATGAACCGTTTGTCGTAAAGACGTGTGGGTGGTGTCATATGACTTGATTAAGAGTCCTTAACCTTAATTAGTGCTCCCTTCGCCAAACAGGAAGTGCCCTTCACCAAACAGGAAGTGCCTATATAGCTCATGAACCGTTTGTCGCACAAACCTCTGGGTGGAGTCATTTGACTTGTTTCAGAGTCCGTCATCTTAATTGGTTTAACTTAGCCCCGCCCCTTCTTCTGATCGGCCGATATTCAATAGTACCGGCAACTTCAACCGTTTGTGGTACATACTTGTGGGTGGTGTCATTTGTCTTGGTTCAGAGTCGTCCTTGTCCTTAACTCATTGACTGCGCCGCCACGAGTTTCCCGAGTTATTCCCGTTGTCTGAGGCTGCGTAGCCCGAGTTTCACGAGTTGGGGCTGTTTTCAAGGTTTATGCAAAAGTACACTTTCCCCTAGCCTGTCACAAAATTTCATGTTTCTATGATAAAAGGGTGGTTAAAAATCACACATCAAAGTCAGCTTGTTTGAAAACAAAGGAGAAATCGACCTCCCCAGTCCCCATGACGCAAAGTGAACTCATTTATCAGGACACGGCTTCAGTTCTGCCGACACAGTGCGGCGCGGCCGCAGCAGTGGTGAAACAAAACTAGCAGATCTTCAAGCAGACCATTCTGCATGAATCAAAAACTTTTTCACTTGAAAAGCTGTGACCTGCTGCACTGGGTCACCCTAACTCTAACCCACACACACCTCCATACAAACACAAAAAAGTTCAAAGTTTCTACAACAAAAGTTTACCAAAACGGTAAGACCCAGCAAGAAAACAATGGCTACATCAGAGCCTCGTAGCAACCGCCCGGCCTCTCAGGCCTCTCTATACCAAAACAAGCCAACACAAACACATCAACAACACAGCAACACCTCCCAGATGAAAGCATTGACAAATCAACACTCAAAGTGTTATAAAAGTTTCAACATAAACTTACCTCAGTGTGATGAGGAGAGCGTTGGTGTAACACACACACACACACACACAGAGAGAGACAGATAAGTCCAGTGCCGTTTAGTGTCAGTAGATCAGTAATCCTATAGTTTCATTCGTGTAGTTTTCTTTTTCTGTTTGTGAGCGGGTTTCATGCCCTCACCGCGGCACAGCAAGCGCCCGACGGCTAGCCATGGTTCGCCGGTCGCCTCTGATTCTGGTTCCCGTCGCGAACCAGCCCGATCCCTGGACGCGGGCGAGCCCGGTCCTGGTCAGATCACCATGGATGCCTTTCTAATCGCCAATTTGCCCCGTCCGGAGACGGATACGGAGTACGAGACGGATGAGGCGGCGCCGCCGTCCCAACAACACACACCGCGGGCAGACATGGCTCCACTGCCCGCACTCCTCACGCCGGAATCGGTGGCTTGCGTGAGGCCACGCGAAGAACGCTCTGCCATGCCCATGTCGCCGAGAGATAACATCGAGACGCTCTCCCAGTCCCAGAGTGAGATGTATGTATTATCCATATCATTGATCCATTCAAAAACAGCAGCAGTCAGTGCAAGTTCACAGCGCATCACTTTGTAGCCTACTTTCCTGACTAACTAACTTTCGCTAAATTATTCACTCGATCAAATGATGTGTACAGCTCCGTGTCCGATGCAGATGATGTCATCGGCAGCACTGATGATTGTCAGAGCAGTATAATCAGAGAGTGGTGTCACCGCGGGGTCAGAAACAGCGCTGGTCACGTGGTTCATTGTCACTTTACACCTCATAGACTTCAATGCATTTTGTAAACTTCCGGTTGGCCGTTTATCACTATACGCCAATAGATGTGTGCGTAGAAGACCTGGCCCCATGAAGTGAACGGGAGTGACGCAACTCTCCATTCTAGGGCTCTGATGATTGTGAGTGGCACCCCCGGAGAGCAACACGCAACCGCAAAGACGACCCTTTCTATGCGCGTAAGTTGTGCACGTGCAGCACACATTGCGCGCGCGTGCACACACACACACACACACACACACACACACACACACACACACACACACACACACACAGTATATTCTGTATAATGTATTTATTTATTTAGATGAGTAACTAATCGCTCTGGGTCTACTAAATGCCTAAAACATTTCCCATGTCAATATGTTCAAAATAAAACAGCATAATGGCAAATATAAATGTATTTTTCTGTTCAAGTTATTCTAGTCAAGGTATTGATGTTTTGTCATTACCCATAACAGTAAAATACATATTCCCATTTTCACCATGCAGTACCCCTGCATACCCATAGTACACATACACCCACAGCAAACCTTTATGTATCTCATATAGCATTGATGCTTTTCACACACACACACACACACACACACACACACACACACACACACACACACACACACACACACACACACACACACACACACATGGAAACAGAACTTTTCATTCAATTTGAGGAGTAAATAATGTATTTTATTTTGGTATGCGTTTTCAGAAGCTGATCAAGGAAGTGCTTCTCTGTCAGGCACTGGGACACAGAGACCTTCAAGCAAAGGAACAGGCAAAGGTAAGATAAAAATAATGATATTTTATATATATATATATATATATATATATATATATATATATATGTGTGTGTATATATGTGTATATAAATATATATATATATATATATATATATGTGTGTATATATATATATATATATATATAATATATATATATATATATATATATATATATATATATATATATATATATATATATATATATATGTGTGTGTGTGTGTGTGTGTGTGTGTGTGTGTGTGTGTGTGTGTGTATAGGAGCTCCTGAGCTTCACCGAAGCCATTGTCGAAGCCTGGTGCACCCCGCGACCCACCCAACCCCTCTGGCCCGATCCTCGGAGTGTGAGGAGGTCAGCCCATGTCCCTGAGAAGATACCGCCCAGACCACGAAGGAGAAACCCTACAAGGGTCTGCTACATCTGCAGCAAAATACATAAGAAAAGGAGTGAGACCTCATTCTACTGCCCTCTGTGTCTTGTGCCTTTGCACAGGAGGCTTTGTTTCGAACGGTACCACGCAGAGATTGACTATGAGCATGCAAGCGGTGCTCGACGTCGACGATAGACAGACACATTTTGATGACATGAGTGTAGACATACTGTGTACCGATTTGTGTGATTTTAGGGCAAATTCTGTAGGAGCAGTGTCCAAAAATGTGTTTGAAAAAATCGGCCTGATGGTGGCGCTATATGGGACAGATCCATTTTGATGACATGAGTGTAGACATACTGTGTAGCGATTTGCGTGATTTTAGGGCAAAATCTGTAGGAGTAGTGTCCAAAAATGTGTTTTGAAAAATCGGCCTGAAGGTGGCGCTAAATGGGACATATCCATGTTGATGAGATGAGTGTAGACATACTGTGTACCGATTTGCGTGATTTGAGGGCAAATATTGTAGGAGCAGTGTCCAAAAATGTGTTTTGCAAGAATCGGCCTCATGGTGGCGCTAGAAGAGGGGCATGTGAGAATTGATGGTGGTGGAGGTTGTAGGTTGGCAGGCAAGGAGTGTGTGTGCGAAATTTGGCATGGATCGGGGCAACGGTTGCGGAGATACGATGTGACGTGCAAAAGTGTGACGTGTGACGGACGGACAGACAATGTGCCCATTACACTGTAAGAAAATATTGTTTTTGTTTCAAATCATAAAGTAAGCATCTGATGTAATAAATAAAGAGCTGTGAGTAAAAAAAAATGAGTTGTTTGCTTGAAAAGAGACCATTCACAAAAACTTCTTTTTCTCCAGTTGTTATTCTGAGAGGGCTTGGTTTTGGTGAAACAAGGGTTTTCAAATGGCTATAACTAAAGAAGTGTACATGATAAAAACATAATTATTTTTTCTGTGGAAACTAGAAGTTATCCTCTTTCATCTGGGCCATGGCATGACATAGTCATCATTAGACAGAATTTAAAATAAAATGGTAAACATGGTAAAAAATCAAGAAATGCTTGGCAACCTAGCTTGATAGTTCACTTTTAATGGTGGCAGTCAATGAGTTAATTGGTGTAACCTACCTCCACCCCTTTTCTTATTGGTCGATACTTGATTGTTCCTTTTTTTGACTAACGCATCAACCGTTCGTAAAATCTTGTGGGTGGTGTCATTTGACTTGGTTCATAGCCCTTGTCCTTCATTGGTGTAATTTTGCTCCAGCCCTTCTTCTGATTGTGTCATAGGTGTAATAGTATAATAGGTGTAATTATGTAATAAGTGTAATAGTGTAATAGATTTAATAGTGTAATAGTGCTTTTTATAATCATCTTTGCAAGTAGTGTATGTATTACATCAGTCATTTATCAGTCTCATTTAGTCTACGAAAATACTCCTGTGGTAACCTCAATGTGGCTGCTGCCCCTTGAGATGTGTGTAAAGCTGTGAGGACATGGTCAATGCTGCTCGCAGCTTTTATTATTATTATTATTATTATTATTATTTCACTTCTTTTCTATTTTCAGTAATGGCAAATATTAATTTTGAAGGTATAATTTCACACACGCACGCGCGCGCGTGTGTGTTGTGTGTGTGTGTGTGTGTGTTGAAACATGTTTTCCAGTTTGTTAAAACAGAATTTTTTTCCCCCACCAGTCCCGAAGGAAATACCTTTCTCTTGAAGAAATACACACCTATGTTGAAAAACATAAAGAATCTGTCGCCATTACATCTGATACCTTTTGGCATGATGTAGCCAAGGATTTAGGTCTACAGAATACAAAAAGTAATCGGTATGTTCTCAAAAGGGCTTACAACAAGCTTGAAGAGCAATCTGGACAGGAGGAAGTTGAACAGGATGGACGGGAGGAAGTCGAACAGGATGGACGGGAGGAAGTCGAACAGGATGGACGGGAGGAAGTTGAACAGGATGGACGGGAGGAGGAAGTCGAACAGGATGGACGGGAGAAGGAAGTCGAACAGGATGGACGGGAGAAGGAAGTCGAACAGGATGGACGGGAGGTGGAAGTCGAACAGGATGGACGGGAGAAGGAAGTCGAACAGGATGGACGGGAGAAGGAAGTCGAACAGGATGGACGGGAGAAGGAAGTCGAACAGGATGGACGGGAGAAGGAAGTCGAACAGGATGGACGGAAGGAAGTCGAACAGGATGGACGGGAGAAATGAAGTCGAACAGGATGGACGGGAGAAGGAAGTCGAACAGGATGGACGGGAGAAGGAAGTCGAACAGGATGGACGGGAGAAGGAAGTCGAACAGGATGGACGGGAGAAGGAAGTCGAACAGGATGGACGGGAGAAGGAAGTCGAACAGGATGGACGGGAGAAGGAAGTCGAACAGGATGGACGGGAGAAGGAAGTCCAACAGGATGGACGGGAGGAGGAAGTCGAACAGGATGGACGGGAGGAGGAAGTCGAACAGGATGGACGGGAGGAGGAAGTCGAACAGGATGGACGGGAGAAGGAAGTCGAACAGGATGGACGGGAGAAGGAAGTCGAACAGGATGAACGGGAGGAAGTCGAACAGGATGGACGGGAAGGTGGATCCGAATCTGACGAGGATTATTTTACAAAGAGCCTCCCTGACCCCCCCTCTTTCTTTTTTATTTCTCCAAGGGACTGGAACCAAATGAGAAAAAAACAGGAAAAAAATAAGTTCCATAATCTACAGTGGACTAATGTAATGTCCGAAGGAATTCGGACATTACATGCCGAATGCAGTTTTGCATTTAATGGCCACAGGGTCAAGGTGAAGGGTTCTTGTAGGTGTGGACCTGTTTTCAGATGTACAGGTTACTGCATGTTTCCTGACTGTCCAGCAACTCTGAAGGTGGTAGTGAATAATGAGAAATCGCTGAAAGCAAATGTCACTTTCAATGGATTGATTTGTCATCATTCGAAAAGGGATTTGAAAGCCAGACCTCAAAGGGCGGAAAAACAAAAACAAATACATGAAACATTGAAATATACACTCCCAAGGTCTGAATTCCTGAAAAACTCCAAAGTTTGACTGAATCAGTTGTCGAGTCTGGCTGCAGGGATGAGGCACCATCACCAGGTGTCCTCAAGTCCATCTCCTGCAGACAAAGAAATAAAGAACGCAAAGACCAGGATGAGATCAAGAGCCTCCAAATTATGCTGGAGGAGAGGACAGATGACCCAGCCGAGGTTTTACAAAAGGTCATCCTGGAGCCTAAGGGCGTGATGCTGTGGTCCAAAAAAGCATCAGGATATTTCATGATAGATCGAAAGAGGACATTGTGTATCTCGATGCTACAGGTAGCATCCTCAATAAAAATAAACACAGCTCACGCCCTTTTTATGTATATGAGTTGGTGGTTCGAAACCCAAAAAAGGGTTCCCCTCCCTTTCCGGTGGCCACCTACCTCACCTGCGACCACACAACCTCCTCTGTCCTCTATTTCCTCAGTGCGTTCCAGACGGATCACAAAAAACAATTTGGACACAGAAATATCAGTCCACTTATGATGATCTGTGATGGCTCCATGGTGCTAATGCAGGCCATATCTATGGTCTTCTGCCAGACAAATCTAAATTCCTTGATCCAAGGCTATTGGAACATCCTCACAGGGAATGGCACTGAGGAAGACTTCAGTCAGCCAATCCTCCACCGCTGTCTGAGCCACATAATGAAGAATGCAAAATCATTATGCAAAAAACAGTAAGTCCCCCCCCCCCCCCCCCAAAATATAGATATCAATCAAGTATTAACAAAGAAGTGATCATGATGATGATGCTATGATTTTGTATTTCTTCCTCAGTGTGCCCAAGCACTACAAGCTGGCCATGCACGTTTTTGGGCAAATGACGACAGCCGAGTCCCTTGCTGAACTCGATGAATTGGTCCTCAGCTGCACAGTGGTATTCAGCAGTAGTTCTGCCAATGTGGAGAAGCATTTTACGAACATCCAGCACAAGCTGACCGACTCTGACTGTGGGGACTTCAATGTCGATGACGACAAAGTACTTGGAGAGGACCTTGAGGTAAGCCCCACTTAAATACGTAAGATAATGACAAGAAATACATGATTATTACAATGGATATCACATCCTGATATAACCATTTCTAGGAGACCTTGAGCTGTACACCCTTCCAAGACCACTTCAATAATTTGATCACCAATGCACCATTGGACAAGGAGGGGGACCCAAATGATTACTACTCCGAGACATTTGTGTCCTCCTTAGCAACTCTTTTCCTTCCGCATGCAGCTCTTTGGTCGGGTATGATGCTGGGTGAGTCAGGATTAAATGGATTTTAAAAATACCCATTACAAACAATCATGTATGAAAGTACTCACATTTTGTACTTAATTTTAAGTATTAATACTGCACAATAGATGTACTCTAGATGTAAGTAAAAGTCCAGAATTCAAAATGTGCTTGAGTAAAGGTATGAAAGTATTGGCATCAAAAAGTATTTAAAGTACCAAAAGTAAAAGTACAAAATGTTTGAAAATAGCAGATCTACAGGCTTGCAACGTGTCGCGTTGTGTGCTTGTAGATCGGCTATTTTCAAACAGCCTAGGTATGAAATGGGGCTAAAAGTGATCAATGTTTTTTTTATATTATAATTTATACATGCAAAGTAACTAGTAACTTAAGTTTTCAAATAATTGTAGTGGAGTAAAAGTGCAATATTTGATGAAGTGGAGTAGTGGTAAAGGAACTGAAAACTAGAAATACTCAAGTAAAGTACAAATACCACAAAACTGTACTTAAGTACAGCACTTAAGTAAATGTAGTTAGTTTGCTACCTAGATCAACACAGTTTGTAGATCAGCTATTTAGTGTGGGGATTTAAGGGGAGCAAATGCTAATTTCGTGCAATTTTGACTTAAAGTGCGACATTTTGCACAGATGTAGCCCAGGGCTTGCTCTAATGATTTAGCTAGGGCGCCCGAGTCTGCGACCTTCGGGGTCGCCACAGCGGCCAAATCAAGTTGGGCTCCCATTGACTTTCTATACAGGAGGAAAATACCCAGAATAATTTTTTTTTCTGGGTATTTAAGGAGGATCTGAGGGGTCTAACTAGGGGTTTGTCATGATGATGAATCCATTGCAGGCATTTGTTTTGCACAAAAAACATTCAGTGGGCTAGAATTGGCCTCAGAAAACAATACACGTATGGGTGAGTATTCATGTTAGTCGGAGGCCTTAGGGTTTTTTTTTTCTCGTGCTAATCAGTCTAAAAGTGCAAAACTTTGCACAGATGTAGCTCAGGGCATGCTCTAATGATTTAGCTAGGGCGCCCGAGTCTGCGACATTCGGGGTCGCCACAGCGGCCAAATCAAGTTGGGCTCCCATCGACTTTAGTGATGAAAAGTGATGAGTCATCACTTTTCAGAGTTTTGTGGGTGCTGTGGTGACCCCGAAGGTCGCCGACTCGGGCGCCCTAGCTAAATCATTAGAGCATGCCCTGAGCTACATCTGTGCAAAATTGTACACTTTTAGACTGATTAGCACGAGAAAAAAAAACCCTAAGGCCTCCGACTAACATGAATACTCACCCATACGTGTATTGTTTTCTGAGGCCATTTCTAGCCCACGGAATGTTTTTTGTGCAAAACAAATGCCTGCAATGGATTCAGCATCATGACAAACCCCTAGTTAGACCCCTCAGATCCTCCTTAAATACCCAGAAAAAAAAATCTTTTTCTGGGTATTTTCCTCCTGTATAGAAAGTCAATGGGAGCCCAAATTGATTTGGCCGCTGTGGCGACCCCGAAGGTCGCAGACTCGGGCGCCCTAGCTAAATCATTAGAGCAAGCCCTGGGCTACATCTGTGCAAAATTTCGCGCTTTAAGTCAAAATTGCACGAAATTAGCATTTGCTCCCCTTAAATCCCCACACTAATTTGAACTATTACACATATTTTTCCTCAGATGCAAACTACAGTGCCTTTCACACTAAACACAATAACGATATTATCATTAAAACACCTGCATTGGTGGGCCAGTTGTAGTTGATGTTTTGGTGTTAATTTACAGAAATGAGGATAAATTAGTACACAGAACTGATGCAAATGTTTAAAAATAAACAAATGTGACATTAAAATGAATGCCTTGCATTTTCAGGTGACCTGGGTAGGCATGGTGGCGGTGCCCCCTACGAAAGTTTTTCAAAGAAATTTGCCAACATAGCAAAGAAAAACAGCCAGGTGTAGTATTATTTAGATGTTTTGAAAAAAAAAAAAAAAAAAAAAAAAAAAAATCAAAGACACACTAACATGTTTGTTTCCCCCTCCTTTTTTATTTGGATTATTGTTTTCATAAGAATTTCACACAGGACAATAGGACCCAGGGAATCATGGAGAAGAGCCAATGGGACCTGAAAAACATCCGACTCCAAGGAAGAAGACTGACCAGACTCGATGACTTTGTGAGGTTGTACAAAGACTCCCACACTGCCCTTTTAAGGGAATTTGGTGACTCCAAGCGTACCACCAAAAGAAAGGTAAGCCAATCGAAAGCATATTTTGTGTGTGTGCAAATTGCCTCGTGTTTCAAAGTTAACAAGAAATAAGGATTATGGATTAGAATTCCACCTATCCCTTACCATCATGCTTTAATGGCAATTATTTTGAATGTATGGCCTGATATCCATGTGACAATCAATTGGATAATCACATTTCATGTTCCCAATATGATGACATTAATCTAATTTCATGAACTCTCCCTATAGTACCAATCCTACACTTTTGTATACAGGGTTATAGGGTTGCATCAAGGTCGAGAGCCACAGTCAAACATACAGAATTAGTGATGCGTTGTACATGATATATTCAAAGAAAATTACATTTCTATTAGTCAATCAAAAGCACAGTTTCAAAATGTCTTAAACGTGAAACTTTCACTGTGTCGTGTAACTATATATTCTAACATGTTATATATTTCTTTTGAAAGGAGCACCGCATCCTGGAGGAAAAATGGAGGCAGCGGAAACATAAAAAGAGGGGAGTCTATGTTACCTCCATCAAAAGGCCCTTCATATACAAGAATGTGGTAATATGAAGCACCTTTACTAGTAGTTATAGTATTAAATAGTTTTATGAGAACCTTGGAAGTTTCTAATTGTTTATCTGCATTCATTCAGGTGAGGACAGTCCCAGTGACACATCCAAATCCCCCAGTGGACCATGGGGATGAAAAACAAGTTGCCCCGCAGACGGTAAATTTTAAAGTGATTAAATTATTCTAGAAGTAAGGCCCCATGTCGACAAAGCTCTTTTTTTTCCTGAGCACAGAGTATGTTTTATTTTGTATTTATATTATGGGAGCAACATGGGTTTCAACACGTGACATAAAGGGGAATTTTCATAGCAACAATATATATTTAAAACATAAGATATATGGAATTAACACTGTTGGAAATTATTCTTTTCTGTTTTCCCCACTGATATCAACGCAACCCTCCAAAAACAAGAACACATCACCAGTGTCTGTGAAGGACCAAGGTGCCCAACAATCACCTGGCCAGCTGCCGGAAAAGCAGGTGAGTCTCTTAATTCCAACGGAGAAGTGAATGATGTGGGGATAGGTGGGGAGATCACGGCAAAATGAGATTTGGTAGCAAACATGCCCAATTTATGAACAGGTACACAATTGGATAACACCTTTTGTACAATTAGTTTTGATTTTGGTACCTATCCGGCTACATGTGATGGCATATAATTAGAATCTATTATACATACTTTTAGTAGAGGCCCTAGGAGGGGTCCACGTGCACCCCCCTTATTTTTTCTAGTTTGGATTTTTCGCATCCTTATGACCTCTAATATTGAGATGTTGATGATCCCAAGAGAAGAAATGGTCCAATGTGTTTTTTTCAATGTTTTATTGCCCCTATGACACCCCCGGGATTTCTGACTGGAACCCCGGCGAGACTGTCTTTCGGAGTCTGTAGCTCGCTCAGATTTAGACGCACTCCAAAGATGAATATATCATTCGATTCTAGACAACCTCAGGTTTCCAATGCTGTTTCCACTGTACTGTATCTATAGCTGCATGAGACCACTGTATTAGCTGTATGAGATCACCGTACTCCATCTATAGCTGTATGAGACCACTGTAGTACATCTAGAGACCACTGTACTGTATCTAGACAATGTACAGTGGTTGTACCTTGAAAGTGCTGGTCGTGGCACTGATGTGGTACCACCATGGCAGCCAAATCAGTTGAGGCACCACGTTGTTACATGCCACAACCACTAGGTGGGGTTAGAGAGCAACTAATGCCCAGACAAAGGCATATGAGACAGGTTTGTTGCTTAACTGGGTAGTTTATTTAATTTTCAAGAATGAGAAGATTTTGAGCTTTCAGTCAACAGCAATGACTTGTTGGCAATTGTATTAAATCCAGGGGAAAGGGTGAATTTAAATGCAGAGTTCTAATGAACTGAAAAAGCAATTATTGCTATATTAACAACTGTTTATCATATTTAACAACATTAGACAAATGAACTATTCTAATTTCAAAGTCTCCAGGCCAGGAAAAATAAAGGATAAATAAAATAATTCAATAAAATCCTCCAGTCCAGTTGATTATCACCTTTAGGCATTTTTATATATCCCTATGTAATTGTGAGTATTTTCGTTTTTAAAGATTGCTACTTTAAAAAACAACTATGTTTCTTACACTAAACAATGTTAAATGATTTGAAATCCATTACAAACAATGCCATTTCAATGGAACATGCAGGAATCGAACCCTTGTCCTCTGGCTTACAAGCCTGTCTAACAGCCCCCTAGACCACACTGGACCTAATGCAGATGTGTGTCGTACTGGCTAGACTGTAGTTAGCCTGCTACAGTGACAGTCTGAATAGTTGAGAAACAGATGTAGAGTTCTTAATGATAGTTTTTTGATTGATTGAAGACTTTATTAGAAGTTTGCATAGGAAAAGGTACAGTTTCATGACGGTACAGTTCACTGGTACAAGGTCTACTAAAAGGAGATCCATGAAAAGACTAAGCTTATTTCCATTAAAGTATCTCATATAAATAGTTTTAAAAATCAAATGGTGTTTATGTGATAAATACATTTCTGCCAATCATAAAAGAAGGGGAAAAAACCCCAGCTCTTTGCAGAAAACAGCCGATCTACAAGCTCACAGCGGCTGCCGAGGGGGAGGGGTGATGTCCCCATCACTTGGGGAGGGTGTGGGGAGCCATTTCACAAAGTGTGATAGACAGTCAGATCTCAGGCCTCTGCCCCCAATGCGCTGAGACTTTATGCACTGAAGTACCTGCAAATTGGTCAATCAATGATCAAGTAGAAGGTGTATTCTTTTGAGTTCATGATGAAGATTCAACTTTAAGTATGCTACTGCATCTGAGCCTTTATGCAGAACCAAATTCAAATAGTGTTGAAGTGATAAATGGAGGCTATAATGCACAACAACACCAATTCTCTGTAGCAGGGGCATAGGGAGCGATAAGGGGTTAAAAGTCTTGCTCAGGGACACATCAATTCCTAGCTGGCATGGCCAGGAATCGTACCTGGGACAAACAGGAGCTTCAGTGCTCCAGCCATTCTCAATAACCACTAAGCTACAGCTGTCTAGGCCAGGATGTATACTTGTTAGTCACACAATACAATAAAATCTTCCATTCAACAATAAGAAGTTAGTAATCACTTTACGGCTATTTTGTATATCCCTATGATGATTGCAGAAGTGACAATAATAAAATAAGTCATTAGGATTATTTCAAAAGAGATTGTTTCTTTATTAGGGATTTAAAAGTCTTGCTCAGGGACACTTCAGCAAGTAGGTGGCCTGGCCAGAATTCGTACCTGTGTACTCCCAACCCCCCAACCCCCCAACCCCCCAACCCCCCAACCCCCCACTGTGTGTGTCTGACTCTCTCTGTGAGTTTATTTGCTAAACTGTCTCACATGGGGGGTTGGGACTTGGGGGAGTTGTGGTCATTCGAAGAACTTTGCATTATTTCTCTAATAAAAAAAAAAAAACATTATAATAATAATGTATTATGTACCTTAGTGCCAAGGTGTAATGAAAATCAGGTCTGTCCCCAGGACAGAAAAAAAACTAAAAAAACAACAACAATAAAATCTTCCATTCAACAATTAGAAGTTAGTAATCACTTTATGGCTATTTTGTATATCCCTATGATGATTGCAAAACAGACACAATTTAAACAAAAATAAAGAATTAGTATTGTTTCTATACAGATTGTTTCTTTATTGGGGGTTTAAAAGTCTTGCTCAGGGACACTTCAGCAGACATGTGACATGGGCAGGAATCGTACCTGCGAGTACTCTGGAGGGCTCTGGCCTGCTAGGCAGGCACACTAACCACTCAACTACAACTGCCAGGGTCTAAACCATTGTAATAACTTGTCTTGTGGTGACCAGTGGTAGAAAAAGTAGGCTACTTATATGCTTTACTTACTGCAATGTAGATGTACTTTGTTACAAGTAGAAGTCCTGTATGAAAAAAATATTTGAGTAAAAGTACAAAAGTATCGGTCAAAATGTTCTTAAAGTTCCAAAAGTACTCATTGTGCAGAATGTATGATTTCAAGTTATCACAATTGTATAAAAATCTTTGGAAAATAGACGATCTACAAGCTCACAACGCCTCACGTCGCGGTGTGTTGACAAGTAGCAAAAATAGCCTGGTAGATCTGATAATGCAGATTAGCTTATTACTCCAAAAAACGTTTTTGAGGCCTTCATTTGTGGAGAGAATAGATGCATCACTTAAAGGGGAAGACCACCCATTTTCAATATTGAACTATGTCATTAATATACCTTAGAGGAGTTGTGTGGTAATAAAAAAAAAGTTCCCCCCCTTCTGTGTTGCCTAGAACTGGAGGATTGATTTTGGGGTTTGTATTGTAAAGTACAATGTGTGATGTCATCAAGTTGTAATTTACAATACAAACCCCAAAATCAATCCTCCAGTTCTAGGCAACACAGAAGAGGGGGAACTTTTTTTCTCTTTCCACACAACTCCTCTAAGGTATATTAATTACATAGTTCAATATTGAAAATGGGTGGTCTTCCCCTTTAAGTCAAGCCTACTAAAAGTAACATTTCAATGAAATGCCTTATAAACAGTAAAACAAACAATAAACAATCAAATGCATTTCCATACAATTAGTGTGAAAATATAATTATTATAATGCACAACAACACCAATTCTCTGTAGCAGGGGCTCAGGGAGCGATAAGGGGTTAAGAGTCTTGCTCAGGGACACATCAATTCCTAGCTGGCATGGCCAGGAATCGTACCTGGGACAAACAGGAGCTTAGGCTCTCCAGCCATTCTCAATAACCACTAAGTTACAGCTGTCTAGGCCAGGATATATACTTGTTAGTCAGGAGATCAGGGTTTCATTGTTCCTTTAGCCTCTAAAATGTTGTCCATTCAAACAGTTTCCAATGTTTTTATTTAAACCGTATTTTTCTAATTGTTGACTGAATATTTTATGTACTATTATTATTATTTATATATATATATATATATATATATATATATATATATATATATATATATATATATATATATATATATATATATTCCTGTCATGGGTCGTGGGGAAATTAGAATTCAATAGCATACTTATTATTACAAACCTAGTTGAGTTCTAGGCACATCTAGTTTTTCATTTGTCAAATGTTTTTAAGTATAATAAACACAGTTGTGTATAAAGCAACAATTGCATTTCAATTCAACCTGAACTCTGCATTGTCGTCTAATTTTTCTTTAATTAATAACAATCACAATGAATCTGTTCACCCTTGCCGTGTTGCCAACACTGTAATGTAGGGTTCATGGACTCACATGTGCCTCCCTGTGGCAGATCAGCCACATTACATGCTGTAACACCTCTGAAAAAGGTGGTACCACATTTCACTCAATTCACTCAATGGCACTACAGTGGTGCCACTGAGGCAGCCAACTGGTGACACTGCCAATCTCAAGTGCTAACCACTGTATTGCATCTATAGCTGCATGAGACCACTGTACTGTATGTATAGCTGCTTTAGGTCCCTGTCATGCATGTAGACCACTGCACAGCATCTATAGACCACTTTACTGAATCAATAAACCACTATATGGCATATGTAGTCCATTGTATCGCCACATACATTGACCACTCTTTACATATTGGACAATAACTCTTGAACCGTAGGACGTAGAATACAAATCTCTTTTCCCCTGGCTTCCTTGGATCATGATGCAATAGGTATGAACCCTAACCCTAACCCTACCAGTCAAAGCATGGGTATGGCTGACTCAGTCTGATAATGACATGAGACACATTGGAGGTTGTGTTAATTTATTTCAATTATATTTTCTCAAATAGGAGACTCCAGTGATGGAGGCCATCAAACAAGCATGTGGGTGGCTGGACACCAACAGCCACCTTTTCAAGGGGAATGTCCGTCGACCCCAAATAGTGGAAATGGACGAGGTGGATGCTGCTGTAGCCCTGAAACGATACCAGCTGCTTGTTGATGGTGCCTTCCATGACTACGATGAGGATGAGATCAGGGATGACTACGATGAGGATGAGATCAGGGAACCATTCATGTTCCAATTTGAGGACAAGGAGGAAATGGAATTATTTTTTGTAGAACTTCGAGATAAAAGGAACTTTAGGGTGCATGCGGTCTGCTACACATTACCAGCCATGGTGAGTTTAATCTATCTTTATAGGATGTTATTTTGTACTGATTATGATGATTGATCGTTTTATAGGCTAGATTGTTGTTGGTGCCTGTGTTGCAAGTTGGCTCTGACTGCTCAAAGGTGTGTGTGTGTGTGTGTGTGTGTGTGTGTGTGTGTGTGTGTGTGTGTGTGTGTGTGTGGGGGGGGGGGGGGGGGGGGGGGGGGGGGGGGGGGGGGGGGGGGGGGGGGGGGGTGGGGGGTTTTCCTGAGCACGGAGTATCTTTTATTTTTTATTTATATTATGCGAGCAACATGGGTTTCAACATGTGACATAAAGGGGAATTTTCATAGCAACACTATCTTTAAAACATAAGATATATGGAATTAACACTGTTGGAAATTATTCTTTTCTGTTTTCCCCACTGATATCATCGCAACCCTCCAAAAACTAGAACACATCACCAGTGTCTGTGAAGGACCAAGGGGCCCAACAATCTCCTGGCCAGCTGCCGGAAAAGGTGTGTGTGTTGTTTTTCCTGAGCACGGAGTACGTTTTATTTTGTATTTACCGTAATTGCCGGACTATAAGCCGCGGCTTTTTCCCCATGTTTTGAACCCTGCGGCTTATACTACAGTGCGGCTTATATAAAAGTTTTACAATGGTCTTTAACCCTCTAAGGCCCGCATTAAGAAATACTTGAAATAAAAAATTGAAAAAAATCAGAGGAAAATGTAATGTTTTTTTCAAAAAAATGTTTTTGTAAGATTTTATAGCCATAAATCAAAAATCATAAATCATGCTCTAATTTACATATGGGGGATATTTTTCACAATAATAACATATGTATGTTCTAGACATTCTAATGATCACCAAAAAAAATAGTACAGGCATTTTACTTATGTTTTTGTGAGGTATAGCTTCCATGAAAAAGTGAGATGTTGTTCGTCAAAACTCTGGAATTTCAGCGGGTGTGGCGGGTGTGAATGTCAGCCCCTGTGGGGGGTATTTATATGCAAATATTGTGGCCAATGGCATTGTAATACTAAACAATAGAATCCAATGGTGGTGTTTAGGTGGTAGGGGGAGCTAAAATAAAATGATT
>NC_137818.1:67716121-67787447 GCF_963921795.1 Nannobrachium achirus | reverse complement strand
GCAACCCTCCAAAAACTAGAACACATCACCAGTGTCTGTGAAGGACCAAGGGGCCCAACAATCTCCTGGCCAGCTGCCGGAAAAGGTGTGTGTGTTGTTTTTCCTGAGCACGGAGTACGTTTTATTTTGTATTTACCGTAATTGCCGGACTATAAGCCGCGGCTTTTTCCCCATGTTTTGAACCCTGCGGCTTATACTACAGTGCGGCTTATATAAAGATTTTTACAGCAAATGGCCAGTTAGTTAGTTTTACAATGGTCTTTAACCCTCTAAGGCCCGCATTAAGAAATACTTGAAATAAAAAATTGAAAAAAATCAGAGGAAAATGTAATGTTTTTTTCAAAAAAATGTTTTTGTAAGATTTTATAGCCATAAATCAAAAATCATAAATCATGCTCTAATTTACATATGGGGGATATTTTTCAC
Organism: Nannobrachium achirus; assembly: GCF_963921795.1. Classification (NCBI taxonomy): domain Eukaryota; kingdom Metazoa; phylum Chordata; class Actinopteri; order Myctophiformes; family Myctophidae; genus Nannobrachium; species Nannobrachium achirus. The sequence continues at coordinate 67,787,021 of NC_137818.1, read as the reverse complement.
AATAATAACATATGTATGTTCTAGACATTCTAATGATCACCAAAAAAAATAGTACAGGCATTTTACTTATGTTTTTGTGAGGTATAGCTTCCATGAAAAAGTGAGATGTTGTTCGTCAAAACTCTGGAATTTCAGCGGGTGTGGCGGGTGTGAATGTCAGCCCCTGTGGGGGGTATTTATATGCAAATATTGTGGCCAATGGCATTGTAATACTAAACAATAGAATCCAATGGTGGTGTTTAGGTGGTAGGGGGAGCTAAAATAAAATGATTTAAACCTTTTTTTGGATAAAATACAAACGTTGTAATATTACAACCGTGGGCCTTAGAGGGTTAACAAGGATTTATATATAGATTTGTACAGCTAACAGCCACCAGGGGCACTCTAGCGGGAAGCAGGAAGGACACCTGCGGCTTATAGTCAGGTGCGGCTTATATATGTAAACATTTGTTTTTTGTTCTAAATTTAGCTGGTGCGGCTTATATTCAGGTGCGGCTTATAGTCCAGCAATTAGGGTATATTATGGGAGCAACATGGGTTTCAACACGTGACATAAAGGGGAATTTTCATAGCAACAATATATCTTTAAAACATAAGATATATGGAATTAACACTGTTGGAAATTATTCTTTTCTGTTTTCCCCACTGATATCATCGCAACCCTCCAAAAACTAGAACACATCACCAGTGTCTGTGAAGGACCAAGGGGCCCAACAATCTCCTGGCCAGCTGCCGGAAAAGCAGGTGAGTCTCTTAATTCCAATGGAGAAGTGAATGATGTGGGGATAGGTGGGGAGATCACTCACCCCGTACTCCCCCCCCCCCCCCCCCCCCCACACACACACACACAACTTCATCGTCCCCCACCTTCATGGCCCCGAACCCCCCCCCCCCCCCCACCTTCATGAATGATGAGGCCCATTGTTACCAGTAACACTCCCTAAATCGGGACATAAGCGACCGGCAGGTCGCATCCACAAACTTTGGAAGGCAATGGTAGCCAATCAGGAGTGAATATGGGAAATGGGACAGATCCATGTTGATGACAGGTTTGTAGAAATACTGTGTACCACTTTTTTAATTTTAGAGCAAAATCTGTAGGAGCAGTGTCCAAAAATGTGTTTTGCAAGAATCGGCCTCATGGTGGCGCTAAAAGAATGAGAAATGAGGTGGAGTTTGTGATTTGGCAGCTAAGGATTGTGTGTGCAAAGTTTGGCCTGGATCGGGGCAACGGTGGCAGAGATATGAGTAGGGGAAAAGTGTGACATGTGACGTGACTGACAGAGGGACAGACGGCCTGACTGCCTGTGGAGGTTTTGATAGTAACTCTGCGACCTGACGGTCGTAATTAAACTAAGTGTGTTTTTATGTTGCTTGTCTCATAGGTAAAGAAGAAACATAGGAGAGCTAAAAAAGGTTGTGGGCCAATCTGGAACCGATACACACCTCAGGATGTCATCCCACCAATGAGATTGGGACGAGCACCATTCGTAGCGCAGCATCGCCTTTTAAGCATCCTTAAACCAACGACCTGGCTCAGAGATGTGGAGATGGATGCTTCCTCATATTACACGTCACAGGCTTTTCCTGAGGTGGATGGGTTTCAGTCCTGTGTAATTTTCCAGGCTCTTGAGAAAGGGGGTGTGGTTGGGACACCCCAGAGGCCTTTTGTTCAGGTCCTGCACATAAATGGCAACCACTGGGTCACAGTAAGCAACATCTTTTGTGCCCCAAATCAGGTTGCCATTTATGACAGCCTTAATGTTTGTTATACCGAACAAACAAAGCAAAAGGTGTCTTGGCTACTCCGACCACTGGCACCTAATTTCTCTGTACAATTACCTGCTGTTCAAATGCAAACAAATTGCAACAATTGTGGCCTTTTTGCTTTGGCATTCCAGGATGTTTTGTGCAGAGGAATTAGACCAGAGCAGTGTCTCTTTGAGGAGAAGAAAATGAGGAATATTGTAAAGACAGCTTTGTTCAGAAAACAGGCTCCTGAATTCCCTTTCTCTCTAAAAGATGCAAGTCCTGAAAGGAATTATTTCGATGTGGAGGTCCATTGTGTCTGCAGGACCTCAGAAAACAACGACCTGATGGTGGAGTGCAGCAATTGCTCTACTTGGTACCACCCAAATTGTGTGGCTGTGCCTGATATGGCTCTAAATGCCACAGCCGAAGAGTGGTACTGCGAAATATGTGCATAGTATTGTTTTATCCCCATTATGATTCTCTAATAGGGAGATATACAAATAGTCCAAAAAATTGTTTTTCAAAAATGGTCCAGATGGTGGCGCTAGATGGGACAGATGCGTTTTGATTACATGACTATAGAGATACTGTGTACCGGTTTGCGTGATTTTTGGGCAAAATCTGTAAGAGCAATTAAAATGTGTTATTCTAATCCTTGCTCGGCCTAATTTGTGTTTTTTTCTGCCTTAGTATGACACTGTATGACTTTTTGTTCTAAATTATAACGAATAGGTTACTGTAATGTTCTAGATTTTATTCAGCATAATTGCTACTGTTAAACAGCTGGTGAATATTATGTACAGGTACTTATGTCCGTTTCCTTTTTGATAAGAGCTTTCATTTTTTTCTCAGATGTTTTAGTTTTTGCTTAATAGCGAATGGGTCACTATAATATTTGGTGAATTTATTTAAAAATTGTTGACACAGTCAAACAGGTTGGGAATGTTTTCATTGGTACTCATGTACTTCATGAACCAGAGGATTTAGTTTACATTAAAGCTGATTTTGTTAACAGCTTTTCTTTATTTTGCTGTGATTACATTATAATGAATGGCTTTACGGTAATAATTGTAGAATTTATTATAAATTATTGGCACAGTAAATCAGGTTGGGAATATTTTCAGAGGTACTTAGGTAAATCATGAACAAGGTGATATAGTGTTTTTATGGTAACAAATCTTAATTTTTATGAGATTTTATACTTTTTGCTCTATAGCGAATGGATTATGGTAATATTTGTAGAATTTATTATAAATTATTGGCACAGTAAAACAGTTTGGGAATATTTTCAGAGGTATTTAGGTACATCATGAACAAGGTGATATAGTTGTTTTATGGTAACAAATCTTCTTAATTTTTATCTGATGTTATACCTTTTGCTGTATAGCGGATGGATTATGGTAATATTTGTAGAATTTATTATAAATTATTGGCACAGTAAAACAGTTTGGGAATATTTTCAGAGATACTTAGTTACATTCTGAACAAGGGTATATACTTGTTTTATGGTAACAAATCTTCCTAATTTTTATCTGATTTTACACTTTTTTCTGTATAGCGAATGGTTTATGGTAATATTTATGGAATTTATTATAAATTATTCGCACAGTAAAACAGTTTGGGAATATTTTCAGAGGTATTTAGGTACATCATGAACAAGGTGATATAGTTGTTTTATGGTAACAAATCTTCTTAATTTTTATCTGATTTTATACTTTTTGCTCTATAGCGGATGGATTATGGTAATATTTGTAGAATTTATTATAAATTATTGGCACAGTAAAACAGGTCGGGAATATTTTTAGAGCTACTTAGGTACATCATGAACAAGGGGATATAGTTGTTTTATGGTAACAAATCTTCTTGATTTTTATCTGATTTTATACTTTTCGCTGTATAGCGGATGGATTATGGTAATATTTGTAGAATTTATTATAAATTATTGGCACTGTAAAACAGGTCGGGAATATTTTTAGAGGTACATAGGTACATCATCAACAAGGGGATATAGTTGTTTTATGGTAACAAATCTTGATTTTTATCTGATTTTATACTTTTCGCTGTATAGCGGATGGATTATGGTAATATTTGTAGAATTTATTATAAATTATTGGCACAGTAAAACAGTTTGGGAATATTTTCAGAGGTATTTAGGTACATCATGAACAAGGTGATATAGTTGTTTTATGGTAACAAATCTTCTTAATTTTTATCTGATTTTATACTTTTTGCTCTATAGCGGATGGATTATGGTAATATTTGTAGAATATATTATAAATTATTCGCACAGTAAAACAGGTCAGGAATATTTTTAGAGGTACTTAGATACATCATGAACAAGGGGATATAGTTGTTTTATGGTAACAAATCTTCTTGATTTTTATCTGATTTTATACTTTTCGCTGTATAGCGGATGGATTATGGTAATATTTGTAGAATTTATTATAAATTATTGGCACTGTAAAACAGGTCGGGAATATTTTTAGAGGTACATAGGTACATCATCAACAAGGGGATATAGTTGTTTTATGGTAACAAATCTTCTTGATTTCTATCTGATTTTATACTTTTCGCTGTATAGCGGATGGATTATGGTAATATTTGTAGAATTTATTATAAATTATTGGCACAGTAAAACAGTTTGGGAATATTTTCAGAGGTATTTAGGTACATCATGAACAAGGTGATATAGTTGTTTTATGGTAACAAATCTTCTTAATTTTTATCTGATTTTATACTTTTTGCTCTATAGCGGATGGATTATGGTAATATTTGTAGAATTTATTATAAATTATTGGCACAGTAAAACAGTTTGGGAATATTTTCAGAGGTACTTAGGTACATCATGAACAAGGTGATATAGTTGTTTTATGGTAACAAATCTTAATTTTTATCTGATTTTATACTTTTTGCTCTATAGCGAATGGATTATGGTAATATTTGTAGAATTTATTATAAATTATTGGCACAGTAAAACAGGTCGGGAATATTTTTAGAGGTACTTAGATACATCATGAACAAGGGGATATAGTTGTTTTATGGTAACAAATCTTCTTGATTTTTATCTGATTTTATACTTTTCGCTGTATAGCGGATGGATTATGGTAATATTTGTAGAATTTATTATAAATTATTGGCACAGTAAAACAATTTGGGAATATTTTCAGAGGTACTTAGGTACATCATGAACAAGGTGATATAGTTGTTTTATGGTAACAAATCTTCTTAATTTTTATCTGATTTTATACTTTTTGCTCTATAGCGGATGGATTATGGTAATATTTGTAGAATTTATTATAAATTATTCGCACAGTAAAACAGGTCAGGAATATTTTTAGAGGTACTTAGATACATCATGAACAAGGAGATATAGTTGTTATATGGTAACAAATCTTCTTGATTTTTATCTGATTTTATACTTTTCGCTGTATAGCGGATGGATTATGGTAATATTTGTAGAATTTATTATAAATTATTGGCACAGTAAAACAGGTCGGGAATATTTTTAGAGGTACTTAGGTACATCATGAACAAGGGGATATAGTTGTTTTATGGTAACAAATCTTCTTGATTTTTATCTGTTTTTATACTTTTTGCTCTAGCGGATGGATTATGGTAATATTTGTAGAATTTATTATAAATTATTGGCACAGTTAAACAAGTTGGGAATATTTTTAGAGTTACTTAGGTACATCATGAACAAGGTGATATAGTTGTTTTATGGTAACAAACCTTCCTAATTTTTATCTGATTTTATACTATTTGCTGTATAGCGAATGGATTATGGTAATATTTGTAGAATTTATTATAAATTATTGGCACAGTTAAACAAGTTGGGAATATTTTTAGAGTTACTTAGGTACATCATGAACAAGGTGATATAGTTGTTTTATGGTAACAAACCTTCCTAATTTTTATCTGATTTTACACTTTTTGCTGTATAGCGAATGGTTTATGGTAATATTTATGGAATGTATTATAAATTATTGGCACAGTAAAACAGTTTGGGAATATTTTCAGGGGTATTTAGGTACATCATGAACAAGGTGATATAGTTGTTTTATGGTAACAAATCTTAATTTTTATCTGATTTTATAGTTTTCGCTGTATAGCGGATGGATTATGGTAATATTTGTAGAATTTATTATAAATTATTGGCACAGTAAAACAGTTTGGGAATATTTTCAGAGGTATTTAGGTACATCATGAACAAGGTGATATAGTTGTTTTATGGTAACAAATCTTCTTAATTTTTATCTGATTTTATACTTTTTGCTCTATAGCGGATGGATTATGGTAATATTTGTAGAATTTATTATAAATTATTGGCACAGTAAAAGAGTTTGGGAATATTTTCAGAGGTACTTAGGTACATCATGAACAAGGTGATATAGTTGTTTTATGGTAACAAATCTTAATTTTTATCTGATTTTATACTTTTTGCTCTATAGCGAATGGATTATGGTAATATTTGTAGAATTTATTATAAATTATTGGCACAGTTAAACAAGTTGGGAATATTTTTAGAGTTACCTAGGTACATCATGAACAAGGTGATATAGTTGTTTTATGGTAACAAATCTTCTTGATTTTTATCTGTTTTTATACTTTTTGCTCTATAGCGGATGGATTATGGTAATATTTGTAGAATTTATTATAAATTATTGGCACAGTAAAACAGTTTGGGAATATTTTCAGAGGTATTTAGGTACATCATGAACAAGGTGATATAGTTGTTTTATGGTAACAAATCTTCTTAATTTCTATCTGATTTTATACTTTTTGCTCTATAGCGGATGGATTATGGTAATATTTGTAGAATTTATTATAAATTATTCGCACAGTAAAACAGGTCAGGAATATTTTTAGAGGTACTTAGATACATCATGAACAAGGGGATATAGTTGTTTTATGGTAACAAATCTTCGTAATTTTTATCTGATTTTATACTTTTTGCTGTATAGCGGATGGATTATGGTAATATTTGTAGAATTTATTATAAATTATTGGCACAGTAAAACAATTTGGGAATATTTTCAGAGGTACTTAGGTACATCATGAACAAGGTGATATAGTTGTTTTATGGTAACAAATCTTCTTAATTTTTATCTGATTTTATACTTTTTGCTCTATAGCGGATGGATTATGGTAATATTTGTAGAATTTATTATAAATTATTGGCACAGTAAAACAGGTCGGGAATATTTTTAGAGGTACTTAGATACATCATGAACACGGGGATCTAGTTGTTTTATGGTAACAAATCTTCTTGATTTTTATCTGATTTTATACTTTTCGCTGTATAGCGGATGGATTATGGTAATATTTGTAGAATTTATTATAAATTATTGGCACAGTAAAACAATTTGGGAATATTTTCAGAGGTACTTAGGTACATCATGAACAAGGTGATATAGTTGTTTTATGGTAACAAATCTTCTTAATTTTTATCTGATTTTATACTTTTTGCTCTATAGCGGATGGATTATGGTAATATTTGTAGAATTTATTATAAATTATTGGCACAGTAAAACAGTTTGGGAATATTTTCAGGGGTATTTAGGTACATCATGAACAAGGTGATATAGTTGTTTTATGGTAACAAATCTTCTTAATTTTTATCTGATTTTATACTTTTTGCTCTATAGCGGATGGATTATGGTAATATTTGTAGAATTTATTATAAATTATTGGCACAGTAAAACAGGTCGGGAATATTTTCAGAGGTACTTAGATACATCATGAACAAGGGGATATAGTTGTTTTATGGTAACAAATCTTCTTAATTTTTATCTGATTTTATACTTTTTGCTCTATAGCGGATGGATTATGGTAATATTTGTAGAATTTATTATAAATTATTGGCACAGTAAAACAGGTCGGGAATATTTTAGAGGTACTTAGATACATCATGAACAAGGGGATATAGTTGTTTTATGGTAACAAATCTTCTTGATTTTTATCTGATTTTATACTTTTCGCTGTATAGCGGATGGATTATGGTAATATTTGTAGAATTTATTATAAATTATTGGCACTGTAAAACAGGTCGGGAATATTTTTAGAGGTACATAGGTACATCATCAACAAGGGGATATAGTTGTTTTATGGTAACAAATCTTCTTAATTTTTATCTGATTTTATACTTTTTGCTCTATAGCGGATGGATTATGGTAATATTTGTAGAATTTATTATAAATTATTCGCACAGTAAAACAGGTCAGGAATATTTTTAGAGGTACTTAGATACATCATGAACAAGGGGATATAGTTGTTATATGGTAACAAATCTTCTTGATTTTTATCTGATTTTATACTTTTCGCTGTATAGCGGATGGATTATGGTAATATTTGTAGAATTTATTATAAATTATTGGCACAGTAAAACAGGTCGGGAATATTTTTAGAGGTACTTAGGTACATCATGAACAAGGGGATATAGTTGTTTTATGGTAACAAATCTTCTTGATTTTTATCTGTTTTTATACTTTTTGCTCTATAGCGGATGGATTATGGTAATATTTGTAGAATTTATTATAAATTATTGGCACAGTAAAACTGGTCGGGAATATTTTCAGAGGTACTTAGGTACATCATGAACAAGGTGATATAGTTGTTTTATGGTAACAAATCTTCTTGATTTTTATCTGATTTTATACTTTTCGCTGTATAGCGGATGGATTATTGTAATATTTGTAGAATTTATTATAAATTATTCGCACAGTAAAACAGGTCAGGAATATTTTAGAGGTACTTAGATACATCATGAACAAGGTGATATAGTTGTTTTATGGTAACAAATCCTCTTAATTTTTATCTGATTTTATACTTTTTGCTCTATAGCGGATGGATTATGGTAATATTTGTAGAATTTATTATAAATTATTCGCACAGTAAAACAGGTCAGGAATATTTTTAGAGGTACTTAGATACATCATGAACAAGGGGATATAGTTGTTTTATGGTAACAAATCTTCGTAATTTTTATCTGATTTTATACTTTTTGCTGTATAGCGGATGGATTATGGTAATATTTGTAGAATTTATTATAAATTATTGGCACAGTAAAACAGTTTGGGAATATTTTCAGAGGTATTTAGGTACATCATGAACAAGGTGATATAGTTGTTTTATGGTAACAAATCTTCTTAATTTTTATCTGATTTTATACTTTTTGCTCTATAGCGGATGGATTATGGTAATATTTGTAGAATTTATTATAAATTATTCGCACAGTAAAACAGGTCAGGAATATTTTTAGAGGTACTTAGATACATCATGAACAAGGGGATATAGTTGTTTTATGGTAACAAATCTTCGTAATTTTTATCTGATTTTATACTTTTTGCTGTATAGCGGATGGATTATGGTAATATTTGTAGAATTTATTATAAATTATTGGCACAGTAAAACAATTTGGGAATATTTTCAGAGGTACTTAGGTACATCATGAACAAGGTGATATAGTTGTTTTATGGTAACAAATCTTCTTAATTTTTATCTGATTTTATACTTTTTGCTCTATAGCGGATGGATTATGGTAATATTTGTAGAATTTATTATAAATTATTGGCACAGTAAAACAGGTCGGGAATATTTTTAGAGGTACTTAGATACATCATGAACACGGGGATCTAGTTGTTTTATGGTAACAAATCTTCTTGATTTTTATCTGATTTTATACTTTTCGCTGTATAGCGGATGGATTATGGTAATATTTGTAGAATTTATTATAAATTATTGGCACAGTAAAACAATTTGGGAATATTTTCAGAGGTACTTAGGTACATCATGAACAAGGTGATATAGTTGTTTTATGGTAACAAATCTTCTTAATTTTTATCTGATTTTATACTTTTTGCTCTATAGCGGATGGATTATGGTAATATTTGTAGAATTTATTATAAATTATTGGCACAGTAAAACAGTTTGGGAATATTTTCAGGGGTATTTAGGTACATCATGAACAAGGTGATATAGTTGTTTTATGGTAACAAATCTTCTTAATTTTTATCTGATTTTATACTTTTTGCTCTATAGCGGATGGATTATGGTAATATTTGTAGAATTTATTATAAATTATTGGCACAGTAAAACAGGTCGGGAATATTTTCAGAGGTACTTAGATACATCATGAACAAGGGGATATAGTTGTTTTATGGTAACAAATCTTCTTGATTTTTATCTGATTTTATACTTTTCGCTGTATAGCGGATGGATTATGGTAATATTTGTAGAATTTATTATAAATTATTGGCACTGTAAAACAGGTCGGGAATATTTTTAGAGGTACATAGGTACATCATCAACAAGGGGATATAGTTGTTTTATGGTAACAAATCTTCTTAATTTTTATCTGATTTTATACTTTTGCTCTATAGCGGATGGATTATGGTAATATTTGTAGAATTTATTATAAATTATTCGCACAGTAAAACAGGTCAGGAATATTTTTAGAGGTACTTAGATACATCATGAACAAGGGGATATAGTTGTTATATGGTAACAAATCTTCTTGATTTTTATCTGATTTTATACTTTTCGCTGTATAGCGGATGGATTATGGTAATATTTGTAGAATTTATTATAAATTATTGGCACAGTAAAACAGGTCGGGAATATTTTTAGAGGTACTTAGGTACATCATGAACAAGGGGATATAGTTGTTTTATGGTAACAAATCTTCTTGATTTTTATCTGTTTTTATACTTTTTGCTCTATAGCGGATGGATTATGGTAATATTTGTAGAATTTATTATAAATTATTGGCACAGTAAAACTGGTCGGGAATATTTTCAGAGGTACTTAGGTACATCATGAACAAGGTGATATAGTTGTTTTATGGTAACAAATCTTCTTGATTTTTATCTGATTTTATACTTTTCGCTGTATAGCGGATGGATTATTGTAATATTTGTAGAATTTATTATAAATTATTCGCACAGTAAAACAGGTCAGGAATATTTTAGAGGTACTTAGATACATCATTAACAAGGGGATATAGTTGTTTTATGGTAACAAATCTTCGTAATTTTTATCTGATTTTATACTTTTTGCTGTATAGCGGATGGATTATGGTAATATTTGTAGAATTTATTATAAATTATTGGCACAGTAAAACAATTTGGGAATATTTTCAGAGGTACTTAGGTACATCATGAACAAGGTGATATAGTTGTTTTATGGTAACAAATCTTCTTAATTTTTATCTGATTTTATACTTTTTGCTCTATAGCGGATGGATTATGGTAATATTTGTAGAATTTATTATAAATTATTGGCACAGTAAAACAGGTCGGGAATATTTTTAGAGGTACTTAGATACATCATGAACACGGGGATCTAGTTGTTTTATGGTAACAAATCTTCTTGATTTTTATCTGATTTTATACTTTTCGCTGTATAGCGGATGGATTATGGTAATATTTGTAGAATTTATTATAAATTATTGGCACAGTAAAACAATTTGGGAATATTTTCAGAGGTACTTAGGTACATCATGAACAAGGTGATATAGTTGTTTTATGGTAACAAATCTTCTTAATTTTTATCTGATTTTATACTTTTTGCTCTATAGCGGATGGATTATGGTAATATTTGTAGAATTTATTATAAATTATTGGCACAGTAAAACAGTTTGGGAATATTTTCAGGGGTATTTAGGTACATCATGAACAAGGTGATATAGTTGTTTTATGGTAACAAATCTTAATTTTTATCTGATTTTATACTTTTTGCTCTATAGCGGATGGATTATGGTAATATTTGTAGAATTTATTATAAATTATTGGCACAGTAAAACAGGTCGGGAATATTTTCAGAGGTACTTAGGTACATCATGAACAAGGGGATATAGTTGTTTTATGGTAACAAATCTTCTTGATTTTTATCTGTTTTTATACTTTTTGCTCTATAGCGGATGGATTATGGTAATATTTGTAGAATTTATTATAAATTATTGGCACAGTAAAACTGGTCGGGAATATTTTCAGAGGTACTTAGGTACATCATGAACAAGGTGATATAGTTGTTTTATGGTAACAAATCTTCTTGATTTTTATCTGATTTTATACTTTTCGCTGTATAGCGGATGGATTATTGTAATATTTGTAGAATTTATTATAAATTATTCGCACAGTAAAACAGGTCAGGATATTTTAGAGGTACTTAGATACATCATTAACAAGGGGATATAGTTGTTTTATGGTAACAAATCTTCGTAATTTTTATCTGATTTTATACTTTTTGCTGTATAGCGGATGGATTATGGTAATATTTGTAGAATTTATTATAAATTATTGGCACAGTAAAACAATTTGGGAATATTTTCAGAGGTACTTAGGTACATCATGAACAAGGTGATATAGTTGTTTTATGGTAACAAATCTTCTTAATTTTTATCTGATTTTATACTTTTTGCTCTATAGCGGATGGATTATGGTAATATTTGTAGAATTTATTATAAATTATTGGCACAGTAAAACAGGTCGGGAATATTTTTAGAGGTACTTAGATACATCATGAACACGGGGATCTAGTTGTTTTATGGTAACAAATCTTCTTGATTTTTATCTGATTTTATACTTTTCGCTGTATAGCGGATGGATTATGGTAATATTTGTAGAATTTATTATAAATTATTGGCACAGTAAAACAATTTGGGAATATTTTCAGAGGTACTTAGGTACATCATGAACAAGGTGATATAGTTGTTTTATGGTAACAAATCTTCTTAATTTTTATCTGATTTTATACTTTTTGCTCTATAGCGGATGGATTATGGTAATATTTGTAGAATTTATTATAAATTATTGGCACAGTAAAACAGTTTGGGAATATTTTCAGGGGTATTTAGGTACATCATGAACAAGGTGATATAGTTGTTTTATGGTAACAAATCTTAATTTTTATCTGATTTTATACTTTTTGCTCTATAGCGGATGGATTATGGTAATATTTGTAGAATTTATTATAAATTATTGGCACAGTAAAACAGGTCGGGAATATTTTCAGAGGTACTTAGATACATCATGAACAAGGGGATATAGTTGTTTTATGGTAACAAATCTTCTTAATTTTTATCTGATTTTATACTTTTTGCTCTATAGCGGATGGATTATGGTAATATTTGTAGAATTTATTATAAATTATTGGCACAGTAAAACAGGTCGGGAATATTTTTAGAGGTACTTAGATACATCATGAACAAGGGGATATAGTTGTTTTATGGTAACAAATCTTCTTGATTTTTATCTGATTTTATACTTTTCGCTGTATAGCGGATGGATTATGGTAATATTTGTAGAATTTATTATAAATTATTGGCACTGTAAAACAGGTCGGGAATATTTTTAGAGGTACATAGGTACATCATCAACAAGGGGATATAGTTGTTTTATGGTAACAAATCTTCTTAATTTTTATCTGATTTTATACTTTTTGCTCTATAGCGGATGGATTATGGTAATATTTGTAGAATTTATTATAAATTATTCGCACAGTAAAACAGGTCAGGAATATTTTTAGAGGTACTTAGATACATCATGAACAAGGGGATATAGTTGTTATATGGTAACAAATCTTCTTGATTTTTATCTGATTTTATACTTTTCGCTGTATAGCGGATGGATTATGGTAATATTTGTAGAATTTATTATAAATTATTGGCACAGTAAAACAGGTCGGGAATATTTTTAGAGGTACTTAGGTACATCATGAACAAGGGGATATAGTTGTTTTATGGTAACAAATCTTCTTGATTTTTATCTGTTTTTATACTTTTTGCTCTATAGCGGATGGATTATGGTAATATTTGTAGAATTTATTATAAATTATTGGCACAGTAAAACTGGTCGGGAATATTTTCAGAGGTACTTAGGTACATCATGAACAAGGTGATATAGTTGTTTTATGGTAACAAATCTTCTTGATTTTTATCTGATTTTATACTTTTCGCTGTATAGCGGATGGATTATTGTAATATTTGTAGAATTTATTATAAATTATTCGCACAGTAAAACAGGTCAGGAATATTTTAGAGGTACTTAGATACATCATTAACAAGGGGATATAGTTGTTTTATGGTAACAAATCTTCGTAATTTTTATCTGATTTTATACTTTTTGCTGTATAGCGGATGGATTATGGTAATATTTGTAGAATTTATTATAAATTATTGGCACAGTAAAACAATTTGGGAATATTTTCAGAGGTACTTAGGTACATCATGAACAAGGTGATATAGTTGTTTTATGGTAACAAATCTTCTTAATTTTTATCTGATTTTATACTTTTTGCTCTATAGCGGATGGATTATGGTAATATTTGTAGAATTTATTATAAATTATTGGCACAGTAAAACAGGTCGGGAATATTTTTAGAGGTAATTAGATACATCATGAACAAGGGGATATAGTTGTTTTATGGTAACAAATCTTCTTGATTTTTATCTGATTTTATACTTTTCGCTGTATAGCGGATGGATTATGGTAATATTTGTAGAATTTATTATAAATTATTGGCACAGTAAAACAGTTTGGGAATATTTTCAGAGGTATTTAGGTACATCATGAACAAGGTGATATAGTTGTTTTATGGTAACAAATCTTCGTAATTTTTATCTGATTTTATACTTTTCGCTGTATAGCGGATGGATTATGGTAATATTTGTAGAATTTATTATAAATTATTGGCACAGTAAAACAGGTCGGGAATATTTTCAGAGGTACTTAGATACATCATGAACAAGGGGATATAGTTGTTTTATGGTAACAAATCTTCTTAATTTTTATCTGATTTTATACTTTTTGCTCTATAGCGGATGGATTATGGTAATATTTGTAGAATTTATTATAAATTATTGGCACAGTAAAACAATTTGGGAATATTTTCAGAGGTACTTAGGTACATCATGAACAAGGTGATATAGTTGTGATTTTATACTTTTCGCTGTATAGCGGATGGATTATGGTAATATTTGTAGAATTTATTATAAATTATTGGCACAGTAAAACAGGTCGGGAATATTTTCAGAGGTATTTAGGTACATCATGAACAAGGTGATATAGTTGTTTTATGGTAACAAATCTTAATTTTTATCTGATTTTATACTTTTTGCTCTATAGCGGATGGATTATGGTAATATTTGTAGAATTTATTATAAATTATTGGCACAGTAAAACAGTTTGGGAATATTTTCAGAGGTACTTAGGTACATCATGAACAAGGTGATATAGTTGTTTTATGGTAACAAATCTTCTTAATTTTTATCTGATTTTATACTTTTTGCTCTATAGCGGATGGATTATGGTAATAATTGTAGAATTTATTATAAATTATTGGCACAGTAAAACAGGTCGGGAATATTTTCAGAGGTACTTAGATACATCATGAACAAGGGGATATAGTTGTTTTATGGTAACAAATCTTCTTAATTTTTATCTGATTTTATACTTTTTGCTCTATAGCGGATGGATTATGGTAATATTTGTAGAATTTATTATAAATTATTGGCACAGTAAAACAGGTCGGGAATATTTTCAGAGGTATTTAGGTACATCATGAACAAGGGGATATAGTTGTTTTATGGTAACAAATCTTCTTGATTTTTATCTGATTTTATACTTTTCGCTGTATAGCGGATGGATTATGGTAATATTTGTAGAATTTATTATAAATTATTGGCACTGTAAAACAGGTCGGGAATATTTTTAGAGGTACATAGGTACATCATCAACAAGGGGATATAGTTGTTTTATGGTAACAAATCTTCTTAATTTTTATCTGATTTTATACTTTTTGCTCTATAGCGGATGGATTATGGTAATATTTGTAGAATTTATTATAAATTATTGGCACAGTAAAACAGGTCGGGAATATTTTCAGAGGTACTTAGATACATCATGAACAAGGGGATATAGTTGTTTTATGGTAACAAATCTTCTTAATTTTTATCTGATTTTATACTTTTTGCTCTATAGCGGATGGATTATGGTAATATTTGTAGAATTTATTATAAATTATTGGCACAGTAAAACAGGTCGGGAATATTTTTAGAGGTACTTAGATACATCATGAACAAGGGGATATAGTTGTTTTATGGTAACAAATCTTCTTGATTTTTATCTGATTTTATACTTTTCGCTGTATAGCGGATGGATTATGGTAATATTTGTAGAATTTATTATAAATTATTGGCACTGTAAAACAGGTCGGGAATATTTTTAGAGGTACATAGGTACATCATCAACAAGGGGATATAGTTGTTTTATTGTAACAAATCTTCTTAATTTTTATCTGATTTTATACTTTTTGCTCTATACCGGATGGATTATGGTAATATTTGTAGAATTTATTATAAATTATTCGCACAGTAAAACAGGTCAGGAATATTTTTAGAGGTACTTAGATACATCATGAACAAGGGGATATAGTTGTTATATGGTAACAAATCTTCTTGATTTTTATCTGATTTTATACTTTTCGCTGTATAGCGGATGGATTATGGTAATATTTGTAGAATTTATTATAAATTATTGGCACTGTAAAACAGGTCGGGAATATTTTTAGAGGTACATAGGTACATCATCAACAAGGGGATATAGTTGTTTTATGGTAACAAATCTTCTTAATTTTTATCTGATTTTATACTTTTCGCTGTATAGCGGATGGATTATGGTAATATTTGTAGAATTTATTATAAATTATTGGCACAGTAAAACAATTTGGGAATATTTTCAGAGGTACTTAGGTACATCATGAACAAGGTGATATAGTTGTTTTATGGTAACAAATCTTCTTAATTTTTATCTGATTTTATACTTTTTGCTCTATAGCGGATGGATTATGGTAATATTTGTAGAATTTATTATAAATTATTGGCACAGTAAAACAGTTTGGGAATATTTTCAGGGGTATTTAGGTACATCATGAACAAGGTGATATAGTTGTTTTATGGTAACAAATCTTCTTAATTTTTATCTGATTTTATACTTTTTGCTCTATAGCGGATGGATTATGGTAATATTTGTAGAATTTATTATAAATTATTGGCACAGTAAAACAGGTCGGGAATATTTTCAGAGGTACTTAGATACATCATGAACAAGGGGATATAGTTGTTTTATGGTAACAAATCTTCTTAATTTTTATCTGATTTTATACTTTTTGCTCTATAGCGGATGGATTATGGTAATATTTGTAGAATTTATTATAAATTATTGGCACAGTAAAACAGGTCGGGAATATTTTTAGAGGTACTTAGATACATCATGAACAAGGGGATATAGTTGTTTTATGGTAACAAATCTTCTTGATTTTTATCTGATTTTATACTTTTCGCTGTATAGCGGATGGATTATGGTAATATTTGTAGAATTTATTATAAATTATTGGCACTGTAAAACAGGTCGGGAATATTTTTAGAGGTACATAGGTACATCATCAACAAGGGGATATAGTTGTTTTATGGTAACAAATCTTCTTAATTTTTATCTGATTTTATACTTTTTGCTCTATAGCGGATGGATTATGGTAATATTTGTAGAATTTATTATAAATTATTCGCACAGTAAAACAGGTCAGGAATATTTTTAGAGGTACTTAGATACATCATGAACAAGGGGATATAGTTGTTATATGGTAACAAATCTTCTTGATTTTTATCTGATTTTATACTTTTCGCTGTATAGCGGATGGATTATGGTAATATTTGTAGAATTTATTATAAATTATTGGCACAGTAAAACAGGTCGGGAATATTTTTAGAGGTACTTAGGTACATCATGAACAAGGGGATATAGTTGTTTTATGGTAACAAATCTTCTTGATTTTTATCTGTTTTTATACTTTTTGCTCTATAGCGGATGGATTATGGTAATATTTGTAGAATTTATTATAAATTATTGGCACAGTAAAACTGGTCGGGAATATTTTCAGAGGTACTTAGGTACATCATGAACAAGGTGATATAGTTGTTTTATGGTAACAAATCTTCTTGATTTTTATCTGATTTTATACTTTTCGCTGTATAGCGGATGGATTATTGTAATATTTGTAGAATTTATTATAAATTATTCGCACAGTAAAACAGGTCAGGAATATTTTAGAGGTACTTAGATACATCATTAACAAGGGGATATAGTTGTTTTATGGTAACAAATCTTCGTAATTTTTATCTGATTTTATACTTTTTGCTGTATAGCGGATGGATTATGGTAATATTTGTAGAATTTATTATAAATTATTGGCACAGTAAAACAATTTGGGAATATTTTCAGAGGTACTTAGGTACATCATGAACAAGGTGATATAGTTGTTTTATGGTAACAAATCTTCTTAATTTTTATCTGATTTTATACTTTTTGCTCTATAGCGGATGGATTATGGTAATATTTGTAGAATTTATTATAAATTATTGGCACAGTAAAACAGGTCGGGAATATTTTTAGAGGTACTTAGATACATCATGAACACGGGGATCTAGTTGTTTTATGGTAACAAATCTTCTTGATTTTTATCTGATTTTATACTTTTCGCTGTATAGCGGATGGATTATGGTAATATTTGTAGAATTTATTATAAATTATTGGCACAGTAAAACAATTTGGGAATATTTTCAGAGGTACTTAGGTACATCATGAACAAGGTGATATAGTTGTTTTATGGTAACAAATCTTCTTAATTTTTATCTGATTTTATACTTTTTGCTCTTGTTATAGAATTTTATGAAATGTAATCTTTGTTTCTTCTTGAAGGTAGTCAGAAGGTCATGTAATTTAGTTTAGTCATGTCAGGGTGTTTATTCCTAGGTTTGAGAACAACTGTTGTGTGAGTCACTCTTTCACCTGTTACCAGAATGTCATGATCTGTCTAAAGTATTCCTGACTGAAAGCCTTAAAAGGATGTTTGTTAACTTGACTCTTTTTTATTTTAAGTCCCCTCTGAAGTGTATAAAGAGGGCGTGTATAACCTGTGCTCGGGAGTGGAGAGTTGCTATGCCCATTGAGTGTAGTTGCTGTCTGCTCAGGAGCTCCTTTGATGATTAAATATTGATTGTGTTTGAACACTGCTCGAACCTTTCTTTTCTCAAGTATATTTTTATGCAATAATTATAGAAATCCATAACAGCTGGCGACCACGAAGGGACTCTGTCTTCTGTCCGTCCACATCGACGAACCTTCCCGGATTTGCTGCAGCTACCAGGCAAATACATCAGCTCCAAACGGTTGACGTGCCGTCCGTGGGACGTCCGGGTGTCGGATGGGCAGAGAACAGGGTTCAATAAGGTACGAGAGTGTTTCAAATACAATCTGTTGCATGAACAAATTTTGCATGTTTTAGAGGATATAAGGATTCTGTTTGGAAAAAAAAACAGTACCTGTGCAATCCAGGGTGCTATTTCATTATAGCTTCACGGGGAGGACCGTGGTAGATGAATAAGACCTTGCATGATAAGGTTTTACCCGTGGAATTCGGGGGAAAAGCTATTTAATACATAGCTTCACGTGATCGTGGGACCGGTGGTTATCGACGGGGAAATTGGCTGTCGGAAATAATCATTCTGGGTTATTATTTAAATGTGTAAAAACGTATAAACTTAAAAAAGGGACCACAGGGAGCTGTTCAAGTTATTCTCCTGGGTGCGAATCTGTGAACACACATGAGAATTGTGAACAGCTACGAGGGTTTTGTGACATGGTATTAAATGTGATATTGTTATAAGGTGTGACTGATCAGAAGGGTCACATAGTACAGTATATAAACCTTTTAAAGGGGAAAAGAAATATCTAAAACAAGGACTCATTAGGTTTGTAAAGGATGACGTATGTTTGAGAAACGCATGGAATGAGTGAAGTCATCCTAGGATATCAGTCTGTAGTACGGTATCATTTTATGTAACCAAGGACGGTTTGCCAAAGTGTCTGTTGACTCAACTCTGCTCTGATTCTTCTTTTCTTTCTCTTGTTTGTTTTTCTGAGTCTTTCCAGAGCAATGGGGAATGGAGAGAGTGGCTATTCCAGGCTAAGGGCACTCTCAGGGCCAATAGAGTTCATGGTGGAGAGATGGGGAGATGAAATATTAGAGCCAATCATGTTATGGCATAAACTTACTCAGGAAAAGTTCCCGCTTGCGGGAACATTTAGCTCCTCAAAATTAAGAGCATGTAGGGATGCTCTTGAGCAATATGACAGAAAAGCAGGGAAAAAAGCAAAAGAACTCAATTGGGATTTGTTCAGAAAATGGGAAAGAGAAGCAGAATATAGAGATGAAAAACAGGCTAAAGCCCTTTTAAATAAAGAAGAGGGTGGGGATGAGAAAAGGCATAAAAGATTGAAAAAGTATAGGCAAGAGATGCTCCAGCCACCTCCATATCGCACCCAGCTGAACCCCCCATTGGGCCCACCAGTGCAGCAACCCAACCCGGCAGATCCACACGCCCCAGCGCAGCCAGCACCTGTCCCCGGCCTTCAGCAAGCAGCCCCTCCACCGGCAGCGGCTCCTGCCAATGGAATGCACGACCTACCTCCAAACCCAGCGGGGGAGCTCTACGCAGCAGCTGCCCAGATAGCTCAGCAGGCAGCCACCCACGGAATCGCGGAGAAGGGGGACAAGGACAACATGGACCTGGCCACTGCTGGACTGGAAAGACTGAATATAGCTCCAACAAAAGGAGGGGGGAGTTCTGAGCGGATTGGTATGGTGACACGAAGCATGATGTCGCAAATGCCATTGATACCATATCCAAACCCTCACCCTCCTCCTCCGGCTGACGCCCAGCCGGACGTTATAAATGCTTACACCCCAATTGTCACAGTCCAGCGAAACTGGACCCCCGATGAACTAAATGACATTATCAAAGACCTACCAAATCCTAAGGTAGACGTTGCAAAATGGTGTAAGGCCATTGAGGAATTGATCCTCATGTATGGCCCATCAGGACAAGAATTAGAGACTCTTTTTCGGAAAGTTTTTGGACTAAGATGGCAGCGACTGAAGGATCCGTTCGATGCAGATGGAGCAAGAAATGACATTCTTACTGGACAATTGCAGAATCAAGGTGGTCTTTTTGACAGAGTAAGGGCTGCCTTCCCAGTCCGTACTGACTGGCCCAGGATACACAATACCAAACAACGACTAGATGAGTCCTGTGATGAGTACAGATCAAGGATGGAAGAAATCTTTCAAAAATGTTGTGGTGTGGCACAAGACAATGTGGCGTACAATGACTTATTGAAAACAGCCATGATAAATAATCTGACTCCGGCTGTCCACGACCGGGTTATGATTTCCTGTGTGGGCTGGGAGACTCAGCCCTTGGATGTGGCATGGTCACATGCACAACACGCAGAAAGGCAGCTGCTGTCGCAAATCAACGAGAAGAAAAAGAAACTGGAGACAGCCCAGTTAATGTTCTACGAGAATAGGGGCCAGGTGCCAAGAAAAGAACAACAAATGACAGATGCGACGCCAAGGTGGCCTCAGGAGAAGAGAGAGAGGGGGGTGCCCCTGCCGGGAGACATTTGTGGACTCTGTCAGAAGACAGGCCACTGGAGACGGCAATGTCCCATGAACGCTAAGAAAAGAAGGACAGATGGCCAACAGGTCAGGCAGGGCAACAACCGACACCAGGGCCGGGGACAGTGGGGGTGGCAGGGAGGACAGCCGGCCACCTGGGGGTATCCATCACCCCCTGGCCCTTGCTATCCGACAGGACAGTGGATCTGGACCGGCTCCTCCCCTCACCTGGCAGCCCAAGCAGGCCCGCAGGACACCAACCGAGCCCGGCAGCAGGCCCTCCCATGGCAGTATGGACCCGCTGCAGACGTGACGGTGTCCAACCCGGGTCAGCTATGAGATAGGGAGGTGGCTGTGCAAGGGGTAAGACTAGTGACAGAGCAGGAAGTAAAGGTACGTGCTGGTCAATTTATGCAGGTCTCAGTCTCCCCTGATGAAGCCCCAGTGTTGGATCTGCTCGTGAATGGTGAGAACATAAAATTCCTTGTTGATACAGGCGCTAGTCTGTCAGTTATTAGACGGGAAGAGATCCCAGACGCTCCATTATCTAATAAGTCTATTAACACGATTGGAGCGTCTGGTGAGCCCTGTTTAGAGCCAGTGACGTGCCCGTTAGCAGTGGCGCATGGTGACATAAAGGTAGAACATACATTTTTGTCATCAACAGTGTGCCCCGTTAATTTAATGGGACGCGACTTGCTGTGTCGATTTGGTGTTAAATTGGACTGTTCCAGCGATGGCATTTTTATGTCATGTCCTACGCTGGGCCTTTACAATTTATCTGTCAGTAAGGGGGAACCAACAAACTATTACTATAATTGGGACCTTTCTGACAGAAACTTATCTGAGAAGTTACATAAAATGATACCAGATGATTTCACCAAGTCAGCATTGCTACGTTGTACTGCACATTTTTCACCATTCACAAGAGATCTGACCTATGAAAACTTTTGGTTTAAAATCAAAAATGAGGACGAAATAAATTTAAGTAATATGTACTTTAATGACCAGTTTAGTGCCATTACTTTAAATTTAACTGAAGAGCAAACATTGTATCACACTTTGACAGGCACAGACGCACACATCCCCCTAGGACAGAAACTAGGTGATTGGTGTGATATAGGCCCCTGGTTAAAAACAGTGTTACAGGCTGTCGATTGGCAGCAAGGTGGTTCAGGGAACTGGTATTCACCCAGCATGAAAACATACTGTACTCCACTAAATGTCAATTGCATGATGACAAGAACGTCAACTAGCTCTAACTCAAAACAGGATTGGGAAACATTAATGGTACTAGATACCTCAGAAATTTCACCCTTGCTTGCACAAGTACCAGAGTGTTTGTGGGCAAAAGACAAATATGACATAGGGCAGATAAAAAATGCCAAGCCTATTGGGGTGGAGGGTAAATCGACGTTCAGACCCAACAGGGCCCAATACCCTCTGAGTAAAGATGCAGAAGAGGGGATATCGAAAGTACATGCATCTCTAGTGGAAAAAGGGGCTATTGTCGAATGCCCTAACTCACCCTGTAATTCACCCATCTTGCCTATTAGGAAGGCAAATGGAGCCTGGAGATTTGTGCAGGATTTGCGGCAAATCAATCAGGCAGTGTATACGCCTACCCCTGTAGTTCCTAATATTGTAACCATTATGTCGCAGGTACCGGCAGACTCTTGCTACTATAGTGTTACGGACTTGTCCAACGCATATTTTTCATTAGCTGTCGACAAGGACAGTCAATTTTGGTTTGCATTCACTTTCAAAGGGAAAAAGTGGACTTGGACTGTCTTACCTCAAGGGTACGCAGCGAGCCCAACGCTGTTCACAGCAGCGTTAGCGACAAATCTGGAGTCTTTTGTGCCGCCCGAAGGCAGCGTTTTAATCTCCTACATTGATGATTTATTATTATGCAGTAAATCAAAAGAAGCATGTGAAAAAGATACTATAGCCTTGTTACAATTCCTGGCTGAGAATGGCCACAAAGTGTCAAAAGAAAAATTGCAATTTGTGAAACAAGAGGTAAAATACCTAGGCCATGTTATTACTCCTGAGGGACGGAGGTTGGGAAAAGAGAGGATAAGTGCTATTTTGGCCATGCCACGTGCAAGCACAAAGGAGCAACTAATGTCCCTATTAGGTATTGCAGGTTATTGTAGGCCATGGATCCCAGACTATGCAGAAATTGTGGAGCCTTTATCTGACCTGATCTATGGAGGGAAAAAATTAGCTATGTCTGACAAAATTGAATGGACGACAGAAGCATTAGGTGCCCTGACCACACTCAAACAAGCCTTAACAGGATCCCCATGTCTGGGTCTACCTAACCACGAGAAACCTTTCAATTTATTTGTTGCAGAAAAGAATGGCTTCATGTCTGCAGTATTAACCCAGAGGCACGGTGACAAACAGAGGCCTGTGGGTTATTACTCCAAACGCTTGGACAATGTGGCCAGGGGGCTTTTGCCATGTCTCAGGGCTGTCGAAGCAGCCACAGCAGCGGTATTAGCAACAGCTGACATAGTAGCAATGCATCCATTGACTGTTCAGGTACCACATGCAGTCCATGCATTGATTACGCAGGCACGTACTGCACATTTGACACCTGCACGCCTTCTACACTATCAAAATGTGTTACTAACCATGGCTCATGTTACTTTGAAGAGATGTACGGTTCTTAATCCTGCTAACCTTCTCCCTACAGAAGATGACGGGGATCCGCATTCTTGCATGGAGCTATTAGATGTTATGTCTAAACCAAGACTAGATCTAACTGACATTGAAGTACCTAACTCAGACTTAATTCTCTATGTAGACGGCTCAGCTCAGAGGAGTAAAGATACCGGGGAGCCACTAGTGGCATATGCTGTCTGTTCTGACACTTCTATCTTTGAAAGTGCGAGGTTACCAGCACACCTGTCAAGTCAGGCAGCCGAATTGTTTGCATTAACTAGAGCTTGTATTCTGGCAGAGGGGAAGACAGTGACCATTTATACAGATAGTAAATATGGCTTCAGCGTTTTCCATGACTTCTATGCGATCTGGAAACATAGGGGATTCCTTACATCAACTGGAAAGCCAATAGCCCACCATGTGTTGGTAAAAAATTTGCTGGCAGCTATCTTGTTACCTAAGACAATAGCTGTTTGCAAATGCCAGGCCCACACTGGTGCTCTGGACTCCATATCACAAGGGAATGCATTCGCAGATAGGACTGCGAAAAATACTGCTGTTTCTCCCTTCTCCCCAGTATTGCAGATGACAGTGCTCCCGGCACAAGTTAATCCTTTCTCTATTGACGACATTTCTTTGTTACAGACAGGAGCTGACGCACGAGAGAAGAAACTGTGGGAGAAAAAGTGTACATTGGACGCCACCAGGAACATATGGGTGAACTCATCTGGCCTACCAGTTATGCCGAGATCAGTTTTCCCATATTTAGCAAAAATCTCACATGGACAAGACCACGCTTCCAAATCAAAAATGATTGAGTTGGTAAACAAATATTGGTTTGCCCCAGGATTTACTACTTATGCCGACCAATTTTGTTCAAAATGTGTAATTTGCATGACACACAATATTGGACGAGGCTTAGTTGTGCCAATGTCAGCACAACCAAAACCAGACGGGCCTTTTGAGTATCTCATGGCCGATTTCATCACTTTGAACCCATGCCAAAACTACAGACATGCTCTAGTAATTGTAGACATGTGGTCTAGATGGGTGGAATGTTACCCATGTCGGGACGAATCTGCTAAAACGGTAGCGGATGTCCTATTACGTCATATTTTTCCACGATGGGGGCTCTGTAGTAAATTGGGGTCGGATAACGGCTCGGGCTTTGTGAACAAAGTTATTCAAAGTCTTTCTCAAAACCTACAATTTGATCTAAAAAGGCATTGTGCTTATCATCCTGAGTCTGCGGCGCCAGTAGAAAGGGCAAACCAATCTTTGAAAGGCAAATTAACTAAATTGCAAGCTGAAACCAAACTCTCCTGGATCCAAGTCCTCCCACTGGCTCTCATGTATATGAGAGGCAGGACTAATGCAACATTAGGTCTGTCCCCTTATGAGATTTTAATGGGGCGTCCAATGAGAATGACAAATATGCCATTCCCACAGAATAAGATGACGTTAATGAATATTGATGACGATATGATTAAATATTGTATTGCACTCAACTCTGTGCTTAAGTCTATTTATCCGAAGGTGAAAGCAGCGCTTCCAGATCCTAAAGCCGGCCAACTACACGACTTAGAGCCAGGAGATTGGGTGGTGATCAAGGATCTAAGACGCCAGCATTGGTATCAACCCAGGTGGCTAGGGCCCTTCCAAGTTCTTCTCATCACGCCCACCGCGGTTAAAGTCACCGGCAGGGAAACCTGGGTTCATGCGTCGCACTGCCGAAGGTTCGGCCAACGTTCACGTTCGTCCACTGTCCCACACTGAAGGTATGAAAATGCAGGTGCCCACAGGTTCGACGTGGGGCCCAAGGATTCCCTGGGCCATGATGGCGTTGGGTGTAGCCCTGTACCTATCAGTGTGGACGTGGACGACAGGGAGGAGAGAATGGTACCAGAAGGAGTACACAGAGTACCAGAAGGAATGGTACCAAATGCACACACAAAAAGAATCGTTGCATACATTACATAGAAGAGACCTCCATCATCCAAACTTGGCCATGTCAATGACACTCAGTTTTGCAGTACAAATGAACTACTCAAATTGTTGGATATGTCAGCACCTGCCTCATAGCGCAACGGCCCCAATATGGATGGCCCTTCCACTGACAGCAAAAGAATGGCGTTTCTATGACTGGCAAGGTTTAAGAGAGAACAATGTTTTGTGGGATTCTGAATGCCATGATCCTCCTGGGAGTCATTACAGGGGGGTAGGGGATTTTATCACTGCTAATCCATGGACCCAGTACAAGAAGATCTTGGATATTATAGAGATTGGGGTAAACAGGCTTGTAGAAGTTGGGAAACACAGACTTAATAAGACTATGATTCACAGGGTGGGAATGTTAAACCAAACAAACATAGCAACTAATGAGTTTGTATTCAAAGTTGAAACAATCCATGTCCAGACAAATTGTACATTTGCTGAAAAAACGAAATGTATGCGAGGGAAGTCCAGTGTCAGCCTAAACTGTTATTCTGAAATTTTCTATTTCTCTGTCTCAAGTGAATTCAAAATGAATAGAATAAAATGCAATGATGTCTCTAACTGCCAAGACCAAGCACAGACTAAAGTAACTTTCCGGTCCTCAGACATGGGTAAAGCTATGCCAATAGTAGAGGAGGGAAATATCAAATATTGTTTCACTGGAACTCTGATCCAGGGAAAGAAATATGTAGACATAGGAGAAAGTCCTTGTGACAAAGAAACCATAATGCTAACCAACCTTACTAGGCCTTCATATCTTCCTGAAACTGTCTATGCAGTGTGTGGAGGGAAAGCGTACACGCACCTCCCAGCCAATAGCCATGGTACATGTTATTTGGCCCATGTCATTCCAATGATTAGAAGGGTGAATAGTTCTGAAATTCAAGAGGCCTACTCTGAACACAGGAGGAAAACTAGTCGTAAAAAACGGACATTAACTTGGTGGCAAAAAGTTCTCGGGGTGATAATACCAAATTATGGAGTCTATAATACACAGAGCGAACTGGAAGCCTTGTCTACTGTCCTGGAAAAACACATGAATGTCTCAGACGCAGCTATTGAAGCTTTGGCCACTGAAGTTAACGAAATCAAGGCCATTACTTTGCAAAATAGAATGGTTTTAGATATCATGTTAGCCAATAAGGGGGGGGCCTGTTCTGTTATCAAGACAGAATGTTGTTCTTTCGTGTCAGATCCCACTAAAGCAATCACTAAACTCCATGAGGACACCCAACTCGGGGTAAAAGAGCTAAAAAAAAACCATGGGGGGATGTTTTGGGGTCTATTTGAAGACTGGTTTGGAGGTATCGGGAACACACTGACACGTACACTGATTCTGATTGTCATCACTGTGATCATACTACTCTTAGTTTTTGTTTGCCTATCTGCATGCATTAAAGCGGTAATGTCAAGAATTGTCGGGTCCACCTCTGAAGTAATAATCCAACCAGGAAGATCACAGTGGTCACCGCCATTCAACAACAGTGACATTGTTTAGACGATGTGGATTTGGGCTTATGGGTAGATGGGTGATGGGTCCCTTAGAAATAGTGACATTGCTTAGACTATGGGTGTGGGCTTATGAGTAGATGTGAGGTGTCCTTTAGGAATGGTTTTCTTATATTTGAAATTTATACCCATAAGGTATAAAAAAAAATGTGTGATGTGCTCTTTAGAGATGTTTTACTATATTCTATCTAGACGTGGGTTTTTTATTTGTTATTTTGAGTTCTATCCCCCTTAACGTCAATATAACTATCTGAATTACAGGCCAAACTAAGGTGGTCGCTAAAGAAAGAGGAAAAAAAAACTAAACTCTAGGGCCGTCTAGGAATTTTTACCTTAAAGAGTTAATATAAAAGAGATAAATATATTAAATAAGGTTTTCGCCTAGACCTGTTTTCAGATACGTAAAAGACGGAAAAACAAATGTCATTACATTTACTATTAATGACCATATTCTATGATCAAAAGGGAGGGATGTTATAGAATTTTATGAAATGTAATCTTTGTTTCTTCTTGAAGGTAGTCAGAAGGTCATGTAATTTAGTTTAGTCATGTCAGGGTGTTTATTCCTAGGTTTGAGAACAACTGTTGTGTGAGTCACTCTTTCACCTGTTACCAGAATGTCATGATCTGTCTAAAGTATTCCTGACTGAAAGCCTTAAACTTTGTTAACTTGACTCTTTTTTATTTTAAGTCCCCTCTGAAGTGTATAAAGAGGGCGTGTATAACCTGTGCTCGGGAGTGGAGAGTTGCTATGCCCATTGAGTGTAGTTGCTGTCTGCTCAGGAGCTCCTTTGATGATTAAATATTGATTGTGTTTGAACACTGCTCGAACCTTTCTTTTCTCAAGTATATTTTTATGCAATAATTATAGAAATCCATAACACTCTATAGCGGATGGATTATGGTAATATTTGTAGAATTTATTATAAATTATTGGCACAGTAAAACAGTTTGGGAATATTTTCAGGGGTATTTAGGTACATCATGAACAAGGTGATATAGTTGTTTTATGGTAACAAATCTTCTTAATTTTTATCTGATTTTATACTTTTTGCTCTATAGCGGATGGATTATGGTAATATTTGTAGAATTTATTATAAATTATTGGCACAGTAAAACAGGTCGGGAATATTTTCAGAGGTACTTAGATACATCATGAACAAGGGAATATAGTTGTTTTATGGTAACAAATCTTCTTAATTTTTATCTGATTTTATACTTTTTGCTCTATAGCGGATGGATTATGGTAATATTTGTAGAATTTATTATAAATTATTGGCACAGTAAAACAGGTCGGGAATATTTTTAGAGGTACTTAGATACATCATGAACAAGGGGATATAGTTGTTTTATGGTAACAAATCTTCTTGATTTTTATCTGATTTTATACTTTTCGCTGTATAGCGGATGGATTATGGTAATATTTGTAGAATTTATTATAAATTATTGGCACTGTAAAACAGGTCGGGAATATTTTTAGAGGTACATAGGTACATCATCAACAAGGGGATATAGTTGTTTTATGGTAACAAATCTTCTTAATTTTTATCTGATTTTATACTTTTTGCTCTATAGCGGATGGATTATGGTAATATTTGTAGAATTTATTATAAATTATTCGCACAGTAAAACAGGTCAGGAATATTTTTAGAGGTACTTAGATACATCATGAACAAGGGGATATAGTTGTTATATGGTAACAAATCTTCTTGATTTTTATCTGATTTTATACTTTTCGCTGTATAGCGGATGGATTATGGTAATATTTGTAGAATTTATTATAAATTATTGGCACAGTAAAACAGGTCGGGAATATTTTTAGAGGTACTTAGGTACATCATGAACAAGGGGATATAGTTGTTTTATGGTAACAAATCTTCTTGATTTTTATCTGTTTTTATACTTTTTGCTCTATAGCGGATGGATTATGGTAATATTTGTAGAATTTATTATAAATTATTGGCACAGTAAAACTGGTCGGGAATATTTTCAGAGGTACTTAGGTACATCATGAACAAGGTGATATAGTTGTTTTATGGTAACAAATCTTCTTGATTTTTATCTGATTTTATACTTTTCGCTGTATAGCGGATGGATTATTGTAATATTTGTAGAATTTATTATAAATTATTCGCACAGTAAAACAGGTCAGGAATATTTTAGAGGTACTTAGATACATCATTAACAAGGGGATATAGTTGTTTTATGGTAACAAATCTTCGTAATTTTTATCTGATTTTATACTTTTTGCTGTATAGCGGATGGATTATGGTAATATTTGTAGAATTTATTATAAATTATTGGCACAGTAAAACAATTTGGGAATATTTTCAGAGGTACTTAGGTACATCATGAACAAGGTGATATAGTTGTTTTATGGTAACAAATCTTCTTAATTTTTATCTGATTTTATACTTTTTGCTCTATAGCGGATGGATTATGGTAATATTTGTAGAATTTATTATAAATTATTGGCACAGTAAAACAGGTCGGGAATATTTTTAGAGGTAATTAGATACATCATGAACAAGGGGATATAGTTGTTTTATGGTAACAAATCTTCTTGATTTTTATCTGATTTTATACTTTTCGCTGTATAGCGGATGGATTATGGTAATATTTGTAGAATTTATTATAAATTATTGGCACAGTAAAACAGTTTGGGAATATTTTCAGAGGTATTTAGGTACATCATGAACAAGGTGATATAGTTGTTTTATGGTAACAAATCTTCGTAATTTTTATCTGATTTTATACTTTTCGCTGTATAGCGGATGGATTATGGTAATATTTGTAGAATTTATTATAAATTATTGGCACAGTAAAACAGGTCGGGAATATTTTCAGAGGTACTTAGATACATCATGAACAAGGGGATATAGTTGTTTTATGGTAACAAATCTTCTTAATTTTTATCTGATTTTATACTTTTTGCTCTATAGCGGATGGATTATGGTAATATTTGTAGAATTTATTATAAATTATTGGCACAGTAAAACAATTTGGGAATATTTTCAGAGGTACTTAGGTACATCATGAACAAGGTGATATAGTTGTTTTATGGTAACAAATCTTCTTGATTTTTATCTGATTTTATACTTTTCGCTGTATAGCGGATGGATTATGGTAATATTTGTAGAATTTATTATAAATTATTGGCACAGTAAAACAGGTCGGGAATATTTTCAGAGGTATTTAGGTACATCATGAACAAGGTGATATAGTTGTTTTATGGTAACAAATCTTAATTTTTATCTGATTTTATACTTTTTGCTCTATAGCGGATGGATTATGGTAATATTTGTAGAATTTATTATAAATTATTGGCACAGTAAAACAGTTTGGGAATATTTTCAGAGGTACTTAGGTACATCATGAACAAGGTGATATAGTTGTTTTATGGTAACAAATCTTCTTAATTTTTATCTGATTTTATACTTTTTGCTCTATAGCGGATGGATTATGGTAATATTTGTAGAATTTATTATAAATTATTGGCACAGTAAAACAGGTCGGGAATATTTTCAGAGGTACTTAGATACATCATGAACAAGGGGATATAGTTGTTTTATGGTAACAAATCTTCTTAATTTTTATCTGATTTTATACTTTTTGCTCTATAGCGGATGGATTATGGTAATATTTGTAGAATTTATTATAAATTATTGGCACAGTAAAACAGGTCGGGAATATTTTCAGAGGTATTTAGGTACATCATGAACAAGGGGATATAGTTGTTTTATGGTAACAAATCTTCTTGATTTTTATCTGATTTTATACTTTTCGCTGTATAGCGGATGGATTATGGTAATATTTGTAGAATTTATTATAAATTATTGGCACTGTAAAACAGGTCGGGAATATTTTTAGAGGTACATAGGTACATCATCAACAAGGGGATATAGTTGTTTTATGGTAACAAATCTTCTTAATTTTTATCTGATTTTATACTTTTTGCTCTATAGCGGATGGATTATGGTAATATTTGTAGAATTTATTATAAATTATTGGCACAGTAAAACAGGTCGGGAATATTTTCAGAGGTACTTAGATACATCATGAACAAGGGGATATAGTTGTTTTATGGTAACAAATCTTCTTAATTTTTATCTGATTTTATACTTTTTGCTCTATAGCGGATGGATTATGGTAATATTTGTAGAATTTATTATAAATTATTGGCACAGTAAAACAGGTCGGGAATATTTTTAGAGGTACTTAGATACATCATGAACAAGGGGATATAGTTGTTTTATGGTAACAAATCTTCTTGATTTTTATCTGATTTTATACTTTTCGCTGTATAGCGGATGGATTATGGTAATATTTGTAGAATTTATTATAAATTATTGGCACTGTAAAACAGGTCGGGAATATTTTTAGAGGTACATAGGTACATCATCAACAAGGGGATATAGTTGTTTTATTGTAACAAATCTTCTTAATTTTTATCTGATTTTATACTTTTTGCTCTATACCGGATGGATTATGGTAATATTTGTAGAATTTATTATAAATTATTCGCACAGTAAAACAGGTCAGGAATATTTTTAGAGGTACTTAGATACATCATGAACAAGGGGATATAGTTGTTATATGGTAACAAATCTTCTTGATTTTTATCTGATTTTATACTTTTCGCTGTATAGCGGATGGATTATGGTAATATTTGTAGAATTTATTATAAATTATTGGCACTGTAAAACAGGTCGGGAATATTTTTAGAGGTACATAGGTACATCATCAACAAGGGGATATAGTTGTTTTATGGTAACAAATCTTCTTAATTTTTATCTGATTTTATACTTTTTGCTCTATAGCGGATGGATTATGGTAATATTTGTAGAATTTATTATAAATTATTGGCACAGTAAAACAGGTCGGGAATATTTTCAGAGGTACTTAGACACATCATGAACAAGGGGATATAGTTGTTTTATGGTAACAAATCTTAATTTTTATCTGATTTTATACTTTTTGCTCTATAGCGGATGGATTATGGTAATATTTGTAGAATTTATTATAAATTATTGGCACAGTAAAACAGGTCGGGAATATTTTTAGAGGTACTTAGATACATCATGAACAAGGGGATATAGTTGTTTTATGGTAACAAATCTTCTTGATTTTTATCTGATTTTATACTTTTCGCTGTATAGCGGATGGATTATGGTAATATTTGTAGAATTTATTATAAATTATTGGCACAGTAAAACAGGTCGGGAATATTTTTAGAGGTACATAGGTACATCATCAACAAGGGGATATAGTTGTTTTATGGTAACAAATCTTCTTAATTTTTATCTGATTTTATACTTTTTGCTCTATAGCGGATGGATTATGGTAATATTTGTAGAATTTATTATAAATTATTCGCACAGTAAAACAGGTCAGGAATATTTTTAGAGGTACTTAGATACATCATGAACAAGGGGATATAGTTGTTATATGGTAACAAATCTTCTTGATTTTTATCTGATTTTATACTTTTCGCTGTATAGCGGATGGATTATGGTAATATTTGTAGAATTTATTATAAATTATTGGCACAGTAAAACAGGTCGGGAATATTTTCAGAGGTACTTAGATACATCATGAACAAGGGGATATAGTTGTTTTATGGTAACAAATCTTCTTAATTTTTATCTGATTTTATACTTTTTGCTCTATAGCGGATGGATTATGGTAATATTTGTAGAATTTATTATAAATTATTGGCACAGTAAAACAGGTCGGGAATATTTTTAGAGGTACTTAGATACATCATGAACAAGGGGATATAGTTGTTTTATGGTAACAAATCTTCTTGATTTTTATCTGATTTTATACTTTTCGCTGTATAGCGGATGGATTATGGTAATATTTGTAGAATTTATTATAAATTATTGGCACTGTAAAACAGGTCGGGAATATTTTTAGAGGTACATAGGTACATCATCAACAAGGGGATATAGTTGTTTTATTGTAACAAATCTTCTTAATTTTTATCTGATTTTATACTTTTTGCTCTATACCGGATGGATTATGGTAATATTTGTAGAATTTATTATAAATTATTCGCACAGTAAAACAGGTCAGGAATATTTTTAGAGGTACTTAGATACATCATGAACAAGGGGATATAGTTGTTATATGGTAACAAATCTTCTTGATTTTTATCTGATTTTATACTTTTCGCTGTATAGCGGATGGATTATGGTAATATTTGTAGAATTTATTATAAATGATTGGCACTGTAAAACAGGTCGGGAATATTTTTAGAGGTACATAGGTACATCATCAACAAGGGGATATAGTTGTTTTATGGTAACAAATCTTCTTAATTTTTATCTGATTTTATACTTTTTGCTCTATAGCGGATGGATTATGGTAATATTTGTAGAATTTATTATAAATTATTGGCACAGTAAAACAGGTCGGGAATATTTTCAGAGGTACTTAGATACATCATGAACAAGGGGATATAGTTGTTTTATGGTAACAAATCTTAATTTTTATCTGATTTTATACTTTTTGCTCTATAGCGGATGGATTATGGTAATATTTGTAGAATTTATTATAAATTATTGGCACAGTAAAACAGGTCGGGAATATTTTTAGAGGTACTTAGATACATCATGAACAAGGGGATATAGTTGTTTTATGGTAACAAATCTTCTTGATTTTTATCTGATTTTATACTTTTCGCTGTATAGCGGATGGATTATGGTAATATTTGTAGAATTTATTATAAATTATTGGCACAGTAAAACAGGTCGGGAATATTTTTAGAGGTACATAGGTACATCATCAACAAGGGGATATAGTTGTTTTATGGTAACAAATCTTCTTAATTTTTATCTGATTTTATACTTTTTGCTCTATAGCGGATGGATTATGGTAATATTTGTAGAATATATTATAAATTATTCGCACAGTAAAACAGGTCAGGAATATTTTTAGAGGTACTTAGATACATCATGAACAAGGGGATATAGTTGTTATATGGTAACAAATCTTCTTGATTT
The DNA here is from genome assembly GCF_963921795.1 of Nannobrachium achirus. Taxonomy (NCBI): domain Eukaryota; kingdom Metazoa; phylum Chordata; class Actinopteri; order Myctophiformes; family Myctophidae; genus Nannobrachium; species Nannobrachium achirus. The sequence continues at coordinate 67,752,570 of NC_137818.1, read as the reverse complement.
TTATCTGATTTTATACTTTTCGCTGTATAGCGGATGGATTATGGTAATATTTGTAGAATTTATTATAAATTATTGGCACAGTAAAACAGGTCGGGAATATTTTTAGAGGTACTTAGGTACATCATGAACAAGGGGATATAGTTGTTTTATGGTAACAAATCTTCTTGATTTTTATCTGTTTTTATACTTTTTGCTCTATAGCGGATGGATTATGGTAATATTTGTAGAATTTATTATAAATTATTGGCACAGTAAAACTGGTCGGGAATATTTTCAGAGGTACTTAGGTACATCATGAACAAGGTGATATAGTTGTTTTATGGTAACAAATCTTCTTGATTTTTATCTGATGTTATACTTTTCGCTGTATAGCGGATGGATTATTGTAATATTTGTAGAATTTATTATAAATTATTCGCACAGTAAAACAGGTCAGGAATATTTTTAGAGGTACTTAGATACATCATGAACAAGGGGATATAGTTGTTTTATGGTAACAAATCTTCGTAATTTTTATCTGATTTTATACTTTTTGCTGTATAGCGGATGGATTATGGTAATATTTGTAGAATTTATTATAAATTATTGGCACAGTAAAACAATTTGGGAATATTTTCAGAGGTACTTAGGTACATCATGAACAAGGTGATATAGTTGTTTTATGGTAACAAATCTTCTTAATTTTTATCTGATTTTATACTTTTTGTTCTATAGCGGATGGATTATGGTAATATTTGTAGAATTTATTATAAATTATTGGCACAGTAAAACAGGTCGGGAATATTTTTGGAGGTACTTAGATACATCATGAACAAGGGGATATAGTTGTTTTATGGTAACAAATCTTCTTGATTTTTATCTGATTTTATACTTTTCGCTGTATAGCGGATGGATTATGGTAATATTTGTAGAATTTATTATAAATTATTGGCACAGTAAAACAGTTTGGGAATATTTTCAGAGGTATTTAGGTACATCATGAACAAGGTGATATAGTTGTTTTATGGTAACAAATCTTCGTAATTTTTATCTGATTTTATACTTTTCGCTGTATAGCGGATGGATTATGGTAATATTTGTAGAATTTATTATAAATTATTGGCACAGTAAAACAGGTCGGGAATATTTTCAGAGGTACTTAGATACATCATGAACAAGGGGATATAGTTGTTTTATGGTAACAAATCTTCTTAATTTTTATCTGATTTTATACTTTTTGCTCTATAGCGGATGGATTATGGTAATATTTGTAGAATTTATTATAAATTATTGGCACAGTAAAACAATTTGGGAATATTTTCAGAGGTACTTAGGTACATCATGAACAAGGTGATATAGTTGTTTTATGGTAACAAATCTTCTTGATTTTTATCTGATTTTATACTTTTCGCTGTATAGCGGATGGATTATGGTAATATTTGTAGAATTTATTATAAATTATTGGCACAGTAAAACAATTTGGGAATATTTTCAGAGGTACTTAGGTACATCATGAACAAGGTGATATAGTTGTTTTATGGTAACAAATCTTCTTGATTTTTATCTGATTTTATACTTTTCGCTGTATAGCGGATGGATTATGGTAATATTTGTAGAATTTATTATAAATTATTGGCACAGTAAAACAGGTCGGGAATATTTTCAGAGGTATTTAGGTACATCATGAACAAGGTGATATAGTTGTTTTATGGTAACAAATCTTCTTAATTTTTATCTGATTTTATACTTTTTGCTCTATAGCGGATGGATTATGGTAATATTTGTAGAATTTATTATAAATTATTGGCACAGTAAAACAGTTTGGGAATATTTTCAGAGGTACTTAGGTACATCATGAACAAGGTGATATAGTTGTTTTATGGTAACAAATCTTCTTAATTTTTATCTGATTTTATACTTTTTGCTCTATAGCGGATGGATTATGGTAATATTTGTAGAATTTATTATAAATTATTGGCACAGTAAAACAGGTCGGGAATATTTTCAGAGGTACTTAGATACATCATGAACAAGGGGATATAGTTGTTTTATGGTAACAAATCTTCTTAATTTTTATCTGCGCTCGGAGCCGGCTCTATGCACAGCCGGCTCCGGGGCACCGAGGCGGACGCGTGGGTAACGGTCCCGTCTCTCCCAGTCGCTCCAAGCCTGAGTCATGGACGTTTTTGTGCGCTGCAGTGCCAGGGGCGCTGTCAATTTTCCTGGGTTCCATGGGTCCCCTGGAGGGGGTCTACGAAGTCAAAGTCCCGAATTTCTAAAAAAAAAATTGTCCGATCGTAGTTAACATTGGAGGTCCAAAAATCGGAGCGGCGCGAGGGGGTCCCCGGAGCTCCAGGGGGTCCCCGGTTGGTCCCTCGGCCGAGGCCCCTCGGTCGGATGTGAGAAGGAGCGGCGTCGGCCCCTCGCCACCCGGTTCTCAGTCTCTATATCCCCAGGGGCGCTGGTATATCGCCAGGGGTCCCTGGAGGTGGTCCCCGGGTGAAGGGTCTGCCACTCTGGAGTCCGAGGCGGAGGCCCCTCGGTCGGATGCGAGTGGAGCTGCGAAGGCCCCACAAAAGCCAGACATTGTGATTCCAAGTCCCACTCAAGATATATGAGCTACAGACATCACTATACATCATATTCATTCAGTATATGAGCTACAGACATCAGTACTCTGTACATCATATTCATTCAGTATATGAGCTACAGACATCACTACATCATATTCATTCAGTATATGAGCTACAGACATCACTACTCTATGCATCATATTCATTCAGTATATGAGCTACAGACATCACTACTCTATGCATCATATTCATTCAGTATATGAGCTACATACATCACTACTCTATGCATCATATTCATTCAGTATATGAGCTACAGACATCACTACTATATGCATCATCTTCATTCAGTATATGAGCTACAGACATCACTACATCATATTCATTCAGTATATGAGCTACAGACATCACTACTCTATGCATCATATTCATTCAGTATATGAGCTACAGACATCACTACTCTGCATCATATTCATTCAGTATATGAGCTACAGACATCACTACTCTATGCATCATATTCATTCAGTATATGAGCTACAGACATCACTACATCATATGCATTCAGTATATGAGCTACAGACATCACTACTCTATGCATCATATTCATTCAGTATATGAGCTACAGACATCACTACATCATATTCATTCAGTATATGAGCTACAGACATCACTACTCTATGCATCATATTCATTCAGTATATGAGCTACAGACATCACTACTCTATGCATCATATTCATTCAGTATATGAGCTACAGACATCACTACTCTATGCATCATATTCATTCAGTATATGAGCTACAGACATCACTACTCTATGCATCATATTCATTCAGTATATGAGCTACAGACATCACTACTGTATGCATCATATTCATTCAGTATATGAGCTACAGACATCACTACATCATATTCATTCAGTATATGAGCTACAGACATCACTACTCTATGGATCATATTCATTCAGTATATGAGCTACAGACATCACTACTCTATACATCATATTCATTCAGTATATGAGCTACAGACATCACTACTCTATACATCATATTCATTCAGTATATGAGCTACAGACATCACTATACATCATATTCATTCAGTGTATGAGCTACAGACATCACTACTCTATGCATCATATTCATTCAGTATATGAGCTACAGACATCACTACTCTATGCATCATATTCATTCAGTATATGAGCTACAGACATCACTACTCTATGCATCATATTCATTCAGTATATGAGCTACAGACATCACTACTCTGCATCATATTCATTCAGTATATGAGCTACAGACATCACTACTCTATGCATCATATTCATTCAGTATATGAGCTACAGACATCACTACATCATATTCATTCAGTATATGAGCTACAGACATCACTCTATGCATCATATTCATTCAGTATATGAGCTACAGACATCACTACTCTATGCATCATATTCATTCAGTATATGAGCTACAGACATCACTACATCATATTCATTCAGTATATGAGCTACAGACATCACTACTCTATGCATCATATTCATTCAGTATATGAGCTACAGACATCACTACTCTATGCATCATATTCATTCAGTATATGAGCTACAGACATCACTACTCTATGCATCATATTCATTCAGTATATGAGCTACAGACATCACTACTCTATACATCATATTCATTCAGTATATGAGCTACAGACATCACTACTCTATACATCATATTCATTCAGTGTATGAGCTACAGACATCACTACTCTATACATCATATTCATTCAGTGTATGAGCTACAGACATCACTACTCTATACATCATATTCATTCAGTGTATGAGCTACAGACATCACTATTCTATATATCATATGCATTCAGTATATGAGCTACAGACATCACTACTCTATACATCATATTCATTCAGTATGAGCTACAGACATCACTACTATGCATCATATTCATTCAGTATATGAGCTACTGACATCACTACGTGGGGGGGGGTCTAATTTAAAGCATCTGTTAATTGAATAGTATGTATTTCCATATTTTATACACCCTTGTCCCGAAATCTAGAAAGTATAATTTACCAGCTCGCCTTGAACGCACCATCCCCTTGTCAAACCGTAAACAGCCGTGTAGAAGCGCAACATATTTTGAAGTGAGGATAGCGCGACCAGCTTTTCCTGAAGTGTAGATGGCGTGACCGCAGTATTAAAATAGTGGTTACAAATGTATTAATCCATTACCAGAGTCCCGTGGTCAGAGTTCTGGTCAGTTTTAGATGAATATAAAGTAGTTCCGGTGATTTGGCAGGGGCTCATGGCCCAATCATTAAAAATAGATGAATCCACAAAACTAGCGTCATTTGTATTGTTGACCTATTTCTACCAAATAGACCAACTTTTGTTCAACTTTGACCCCTCTGTCACATGGTACTATTTTTTGTGTCCAGTATCACTACGCCGCTGCAACGTATTTCCCCAAAACAAGGTGCTTTGCAGTCAGCTGATCAGAACGAAACCTCGCTCTATATAGTAGAAAGAGGCCAACAATACAAATGACGCTAGTTTTTTGGATTAATCTATTTTCAATGATTGGGCCACGCAAGGAGCTCCGCTATTCTGTCCCTATCAGGACATAACTCGGACGGACTTCGCAACGCTCCACACGGAGACTCGCTCTCTTTAGCTCGCTCGGCGGCGGTGTCTCACTCGGTGTTGGTGTTTCATGGTGGTTGGGACACAGCGCGTGGTGAAAACCTTCTCATATTAAAAGGAGTTCAACACGCTTCAAATGGAGTCTGTACGGCTGGAGATAAATGAACACATGACGTCGGTGGGAGAGGAGATATTGTGTGTTTTGGAAAAGCAACAAAGTGTTGATGTTTGTCGCATGAAGCTCGACGTCAGAGTGTTTGTGTTGGAGCGCCTCCGTGCGGCCGCAGAGGTCATGTGCAACCTCTTCCAGAGAGAGATGGAGACACTACACAACACCACCCAGCTACACACTGCAGGTATGTCTGTTACACACACAACACCACCCAGCTACACACTGCAGGTATGTCTGTTACACACACAACACCACCCAGCTACACACTGCAGGTATGTCTGTTACACACACAACACCACCCAGCTACACACTGCAGGTATGTCTGTTACACACACAACAACACCCAGCTACACACTGCAGGTATGTCTGTTACACACACAACACCACCCAGCTACACACTGCAGCTATGTCTGTTACACACACAACACCACACTACACACTGCAGGTATGTCTGTTACACACAAACATAGCTGTCTCAGACGCTTAATTTCTAATATAAAGTGCATATTCCATGGCCACAGTTGTTACCATTCTCTTCGGGTGGGTACAAGTAACCGTATCTTCAGTAGCTATTGTTCAATTAAATGAAGCATTTTAATCTGAATGCTTTATAACTATGTAAAGTATGTGAGTATTTTTTCCACCACTGGTATTACGGTATTATCAATAAACGATAGGCGTTCTGTCCTCTACTAACTACTATTCTCTACTACGGTATAAAACATTATTGATGACTTAATGTTGGTTTAATTGATCATATCTTGTAATAGTGTCTCCACCAGGCGATTGAACACTGCTGCAGTGCATATGCAAAAATGTTTTTGTAACACAAAGGTAGTAGAGTAAATGGAGAGAGAAAACAGATCTCCGATCTCAGTGCTTTGTGTAACTTGGAGAAACAGAATTACAGATCTCCGATCTCAGTGCTTTGTGTAATTTGGTGAAGATACAAGGATAATCTGACTCTGATAATACACCACAATCTGCAGGCAGGCTAAATGTGTCGCATTGTGAGCTTGTAGATTTTTGGCACTCAAACAATAGATTTGGTGAATGGTGTAGACTGAATAGGTGGTCCAAGTAAAGAGCAAAGTTGGGTCCTGTTTTATTCCAGAGGTTTATACGATGTAGCCTGCAGCTAGCGTTAGCCAGCCATTCATAATAGTCTTGTTAGCTTAATAATTAAGTCAACTTTCCAACGATAATAATGAAGTCAACTTTCCAACGAGACATGTCTATGGTGGATTTTTTCTGAAACAAACACTTTGCAGATATAAAGAGTAAATTCCAAGCTTCCCATAGAGCCTCAATGTTGGTGAGTTTGACGTTGTTTAATAGAATCAGAATCAAAAAAGAAAAAAAAATGTTTTGATGCATTGGCTGCCTATGGGAGGTATTGCAACCCTAGATTCATCCGATTATAAAACAATCTAGTGTTGCAATTTAGGGCTACTCTTGACCTATAGTAGCGAAAATAGCCAATCTAGAAGCTCACAATGTCCCACATGTTGAGCTTGTAGATTGTTTCGTCTTCTCTTTTTTTCCCAGATAAAATTTGTATTTTACTTTATCTGGTGTTTACATCAGGATGAGGACTATTATTTTAGCTGTTAGAACAAGTAGTGACTTTCAACTGAACAAAACATGGTAAACGTCTATAGTTTGATTTGATTACGTCATGGTATTGTATACGGTTGCTGAATGATAACCAAAGAGTTCTTTCTACTGGTGATTTCCACAGAGCACCACAGGGAGAGGTCTACAGAGTCTAGACAGAGAGATGGCCTCCCCAACATATTCAACGTTGTCAGAGGAACAACGAGAGACGGACAAGGGACGTGGACTGTTTGATGCAACGATGCAACCTGTAGTAAAGTTGTACAGGATAGGTATGTACTGTTTTATTTACTTTACAACCTGTAGTAAAGTTGTACAGGATAGGTATGTACTGTTTTATTTACTTTACAACCTGTAGTCAAGTTGTACAGGATAGGTATGTAGGCCTACTGTTTTATTTACTTTACAACCTGTAGTCAAGTTGTACAGGATAGGTATGTACTGTTTTATTTACTTTACAACATGTGGTAAAGTTGTACAGGATAGGTTTGTTGTGTTTTACAGAATACAAGAGTTCAAGCCCAAAACACGCTTGCCCCGGGTCAAATGCCGTCAACCTTGGAACGGTCGCCACCAGGTATTCCTAAACACAACCTCTGTTTATTCCTAAACTTAACCTTAGAAAAACTAGGTCTAAACCAAACCTTATTGTTAAACGTGACTTCACTAAAACAAAACTTAAACCTAACCTTATTCCTAAACCTCAGAAACCTATTCATTCTGCAACAAAAATGGGGCAGAGTGTGTTTTGGTTTGAGCGTTTCAGTTACCCCAATTCTTATGACAATTATTATTATGAGAGGGTTCAAATGGAGCCAAATGGACCCTTACGGTTGATTTGGTTCCATTTGTTCACTCCCAGAGTTAGACACACTTAAGGGACCATTTGGAACCCCCTCAAGGAACCAGGGTCCCTGGACCTCACCTTGAGGCCCACTGGTGTAGCAGAGTGTTTCCAGTGAGCCAAGATGCAGCACCCTGAGGGTCGATTCATACCGTCATAAGGAGCCTAACTAATTTCGGTTCGGCACTAGGCGAACCCAAATATGGTTCGCATCCCCCGGTTCGGGGGGGCGTCAACCGACTAAATTCGGCTCTACGGTGCTGACGAAATGTTGTGACCTCCCGACTTAATTTCGGTACTCAGCGGTGTCTTCTCATTCATTCATCCCGGCTTCACGTTCATATTCTCGGCTGTGAATCCAAGTAAACAGCCGTTGTTTGGGTGGGAGACACGCCGACTTCCAAATGCTTGTGTGGCCGTGTATTGGGCATCAGAGAGCGGATACATATTCAGCTGGCTCTCGCTGAGTCTCGCTCTGATTGGAGACGAAGAGTGGTGGACTGGGAGGCGCGCGCGACACACACACACACACACACACACACACACACACACACACACACACACACACACACACACGCCTTTGCTGCGTGTATCGCTGCTAACGCGTCGCCGACCGTTTTAAAGAGAAAAGAAGAGCTTAAACACAACTTTGCTAATTGCTAGTGTTCCGTGTTGATATGTTTTCCTTTTCCACGACGAGTTGTGACTGCGTGATGACATGCATGCAGCAAGGGAGGCGGCACGTCTATAATGTGATCAGCTTGTAGATTAAATGTTTTTGACAGAGCTCGAGCCGAGCGTTTGTGAGTGTGAGTGTGACTGAGAGAGAGAGAAGAGACCCCGCTGGTGCTGCTGCCTGCTGGAGCTGCTACTCACTGGACCTCCAGTCATTCAGTGTGCAGCGCGAGGGCCAGTCAGATTATGTATCCGCCCTGCAACGCTCATTCATCGGCCACAAACGTCGTCATGCCACGGACCTCCAATATTTACAAGCGACTTGGGCACTAGCCGTTAAGAAAGTATGGATGAACTCCTCCCGAACCGAAATTAGTTAGGCTCCTTATAACGGTATGAAACAACCCTTACTCTGTTTGACCAGAATGGAACTGAGCCTTCATTATTATCTTTAGCAACACCTGTGAAGAAAGTAAGGAAGAGGCCCAATCCTTTTCTATTATGGCTGCTGTGCTGTCCATGGAGCCTAATGGGCTGGCGAGTGGCGTTAGTACCGCTATATTGTAAATAATCACTGTGTACTTCTTGTCCTGTGACGCACAACTGCCTCTAGATGCTGAACCCCTATCTGCTCCCGATGAGCAAGTTGATGGCATGGTTTCCTCCCCCAACTGTGTGTGAATGGGTGAATGTAATGCACAATCTATGTAAAGCGCCTTGAATAAAGGCGCAAAGGAAACTTACCACACAAGGCCTTGTAAATAAATAAAATACAATGTTGCTCTCTACGAACTGCGAGAGATGGCCAACCCACTTTTTCATATAACTACACCAGGACGGGAGTGAAATCCATCGGCATTAATACATTGTAGAGCACTGTGGTTAAAGGGGAAGACCACCCATTTTCAATATTGAACTATGTCATTAATATACCTTAGAGGAGTTGTGTGGAAATAGAAAAAAAGTTCCCCCTCTTCTGTGTTGCCTAGAACTGGGGGATTGATTTTGGGGTTTGTATTGTAAAGAACAACTTGATGACATCACACATTGTACTCTACAACACAAACCCCAAAATCAATCTTCCAGTTCTAGACAACACCGAAGAGGGGGAACTTTTTTCTATTTCTACACAATCTATTCTCTAAGGTATATTAATGACATAGTTCAATATTGAAAATGGGTGGTCTTCCCCTTTAGGTCCTTACTCATGTCATATCAAATTCCATATCTTAATAAAGTCCTTGTTATATTCTTTCATTGCAGACCAGTGTGAGGAGTCCAGCCTGAAGGTGAAGATGAGTTGGAGTCTTTCTGTTAAACAGGAACCTGAAAACCACCTGGACATCAGTATGTTTTATGCTATCTCTTCTCTTCTCTTCTCTTCTCTTCTCTTCTCTTCTCTTCTCTTCTGTCTCTCTCTTAGAGAGAATGTTTGGAGGAAATGGCTTTTTTTAAAGAATGAGAATAGACTCATGATTTGGAACTACCAAAGCTATAAAACAGAGGAAACACTGCATACAATAACGTAAAGTACAGACCTTTAATGGTTTTTCTCTCATTTTATCTTGTTATTTTTTTCCTAGACTTTGTTTCCCTCCCTGTGTGTAAAGAGGAGCTTTTCCCTGAACATCAGGAGAGGAGTCCCAGTCTGGAGGAACCACAACCTCCACAGATTAAAGAGGAACAGGAGGAGCTTCTACAAGAGGAGGCTGATGGATCAGTTGACATTACTAGCAGTGAAAAGTGAAGGTGATGATGAAAACAGAGAGACAGAGGCTGTAGCCAGCACCTCAACTGAACACATGGCTGATGTAGAGGATTGTGGAACATCACAACCAACTAGTGGTGACCAGCTTCTCTCTCCACACTGTTCTCAATCTGACGTCACTGAAGCCTGTGGGGAGACCAGGGAAGGTCAGTCAGTTGTAAACACATTGGATTCACGCAAGACACAAACTGTGGAAGAACAAACATTGTCTGTAAGCCACAAGCCGTCCCAGGACCTGCAGTCGTCAAAACAAACTCACTCCACGCAGAGCCAGGCAGGGAAGAAAGGTTTTAGTTGTTCAGATTGTGGCAAAATGTTTAAGCACAAGGTATGTCTGAAGAGGCACACAGTTGTTCATACAGGGGAAAAACCCTTTATTTGTAAACTTTGTGGTAAAGGCTACGGTCAAAATGTTAATTTAAAAAGACACATGAGGACGCATACAGGGGAAACACCCTTTACTTGTACAGTTTGTGGTAAAGGCTGCAGTGAGAGTGGTACGCTAAAAAAACACATGAGGACTCATACAGGGGAAAAACCCTTTACTTGTACAGTTTGTGGTAAAGCCTGCAGTGAGAGTGGTACGCTAAAAAAAACACATGAGGACTCATACAGGGGAAAAACCCTTTACTTGTACAGTTTGTGGTAAAGGCTGTGGTCATAGTGGTGATTTAAAATCCCACATGAGAACTCATACAGGGGAAAAGCCCTTTACTTGTACAGTTTGTGGTAAAGGCTTTGGCCAAAGTGGTACTCTCAAAACACACATGAGAACTCACACAGGGGAAAGCCCTTTACTTGTATAGCTTGTGGTAAAGGCTGTCACCAAATGTGAGCTCTAAACGTGCATATGTGGTCTCATACAGGGGGAGAAAAGCCCTCTGCTTTACAGTTTGTGGTAAAGGCTTTGTTTAAAAGGGAAATCTAAAACACAATGTATCATTGTCTTATACAAGTAAAAATAACTTCTAATTAATATTTTGAAAGAATTAAAAAGTGTGTGGGCAGACAGACAAACCTTTCAACTGAATTTTGTAGCAAATGTTTGGTCAACATTATGAGGAATCATACGGCGCTACTCATCATACGACCCATTTGATGCCATTGATAAGTATGTTCTCTTTTCAGCTGACCTATTTATTAATTGTTTTATATCAAATTGTGGTCTCATGAAGCTGGCAGGAACTCAGTTTCCCATGATGCTTTAGGCAGTTGTAGGTATCCACATATTCGCCTAGGGGTTAAATTCAATGGAACGGGGATTCCAAAAAATGCATGAATCTCGGATTCTAGTCTATCACCGGGTAACACTTTTTCTCAGTGGGCCGTAACTATATGTGGCGGATGGTTGCGGAAACAATTTTTTTCCTTCTTTTCTGGTCGGAGGAAGACATGTTGTTCGATGTTACAGCAGCGTGAATTTACACAATGTGGACATGCTCGTGGCTTCCATAGGTCTTCAAAATAAGGCACAATTTCAATCAATGCTGGCAAGGTTTACGGACCTGAATTAATAAATACCTAGAATATAGAATGGGTTAATTAACCCCAGGTCTTATTGCTTTAATTAAGACGTGGAGGTGTGGCCAATGAATGCCATGTTGCTATTATGGGTGTTGTGTTCTGCACACTGCACAAAGGTGCACAGTAATCCGGCCCTGAATTAGTCATGGGTGTGTGTTGGGCGTTACTTTAATCAAACCAATCAGAGTATCGGCAGCTGTTCCCTTTAAGATCAGTGGAAGACAGTGCAATGTTCCATGTGTTAAATGGTGAGACCAAAAGAGTAAGAAACATCACATTGAAAGGAGAAATGTCCAAATGCATGCATTGTCATAGTCACACATGGTTGCAATCCCAAAGTTTGCATTGTAAGCTGTAGCCTTTGTTTGCATTTGAATCCCACATGTTACTGATTATAATCTAGAAAATCACAAACTATTAATTAGTGCTGCCCGCGGAGTGTTACACAAACTCTTCAGCCGCACTTTGGCACTCAAATCATTGTATTTTTATGGACCAACATCTCAACGGTAAACACGGAATTGAAACTCACGTCTGCTGATTGTAGGAAAATCTGAATCATACATATTTGTTGAGAATTAAGAGAGTGGGAGCTTGGGGTGGGCGATATGGAAAAATACAATATCACAATATTTTCCCAAGCTGTATCACGATACACGATTTGATCAAGATTCACATTGGTTTTTATGGTTATTTTCCAAGTTACTTGACAAAAACTAGACTCTCTGGGTTCCTTTTGGGAGGTCTAAATTGACTGTTTCGTACATTTGTTGAAAATACTATGGAAATTACCATATAACAATTGGAAATCAGAAACCAAACATATGTTTGGTTTCTGATTTCCAACTGTTATATGGTAATTTCCATAGTATTTTCATCCAATGTTTCAATGCATTGCATTGAGTACAAAGGACCCCAATGGAAGCAAGCCATAGTGCTTTTGTTGTGTTAAAAATCCTCTTTCCACCTTGTAGTGAACTGTACTCCCCCCCCCCCTTCTGTAAAATGCTAATAAAGCATATTTAAAAGCTTTCACTGCTACAGGTATTTTATTTGTGTTTTATATCATAACAGAAATGTTCAATCAATTGTTTGGTTCATCTCTAACTGTGGACGTTGTGTACTTAGGCCTACCAGTAATAACTTCTGCAAACAATACATGCCTACTCCATAATAAGTACAGTGTGTACTGTGTCAGTCTCGTACTGTGTCAGTTTCCCTGTATATAGATTAAATCATAGATTAAAACATATATTAAATCCTGATTTTTTTCTCTCTCTTCGTTTTAATCAAGAGCTGGAGAGACCGGGAGACCCATGTTACTGAGCAAACACTCCATAGCAATGATTACTATCATAATATAGAGCTATTTATTTTTTCCACAGACAATACTTAACCCTACATTTGATATATCACAATTCTGTGTGTGTGTGTGTGTGTGTGTGTGTGTGTGTGTGTGTGTGTGTGTGTGTGTGTGTGTGTGTGTGTGTGTGTGTGTGTGTGTGTGTGTGTCCGTCCACAAAGTTTGTTACCAGCTAATCTCCGGAGGTGTTGGCCTGGTCGCTGCCAAACTGAGCACACACTCCCTGGATGCCAATTCAGAACCTCTGCCCCACATTTTTCACATGGGCCTGTTCTAGGGCCACCAGGAGGCCAATTTGTGCAAAACTCTTTGTCCAGTAGCCTACTCCTACAGATTTTGTCCAGAAATCACGCAAATCGGTAGACAGTATCTCTACAGTCATGTGATCGACATGGATCGGTCTGATTGTCCATATTCCATCCTGATTGCTTGAGATTGGCTTTCAAAGTTTGTAAGATTGGTCAGTTTTGAACAAAATGCCTCAAATCACAAACACAGCGTACAAACAGCGCATCATAAAGGAAGCCCGACCTGTTTAACGTGTGTGCTGCGTGGATCGAGGCAGAGGCAAGCAAAGAACTTATCCGTTTATGCTGTCCACATGGCAAAAGAAATACGCCTGGGTAACAAAAATGCACTGCAGCCGGAGTTTTGGAAACTATTCGTCTAGTCCTCTTTTTTCATGCGTTTGCATGTGGACACCCATGGGTAATCGTGGCTCTACCTCCCCGGTCAAATGAAATCCGGTGTCGTATGGACGGCCCCTGAAATTAGCCATTCCCACCACTACTTTAGGACCACTGGAACCCCCTTTTGATGGCCTGTAGCCACAATATTCTTCAGTTTTTTTATGAAATGGGTGAGAAACCCTCAGAATATTAAACGTTCCTTTTTTGGTGTACCTTGCTCTTTTACTGTGTACTGTTCATTTTTCTTTTCTTTTCACACTTGTCTGTAACTTTGTAAATATCCTTAAACTGCTGTGCTGCCTCCGAGCGACTGATATTTCCACCTTGGGATAATACAGGTACTATCTGTCTGTCTGTCTGTCTGTCTGTCTGTCTGTAATATAGGTATCTATCTGTCTGTCTGTCTGTCTGTCTGTCTGTCTGTCTGTCTGTCTGTCTGCCTGCCTGCCTGCCTGCCTGCCTGCCTGCCTGCCTGCCTGCCTGCCTGCCCGCCTTCTGTCTGTCTGTCTGTCTGTCTGTCTGTCTGTCTGTCTGTCTGTATGTCTGCCTTCTGTCTGTCTGTCTGTCTGTCTGTCTGTCTGTCTGTCTGTCTGTCTGTCTGTCTGTCTGTCTGTCTGTGTGTCTGTCTGTCTGTCTCTGTCCGTTTCTGTCAAACTCTTTTTTCTGCTATAGCCTACCACCAAAATGTGGAACGCCTTACGAAGGCCATAAAGGAGTGTGGATCACTAGCATCCTTTAAAATTGCCCTGAAAAACCACTTACAGGCAGCAACCGTTCACAACTGGTAAAAAATGAACCTAGCCCAACCCTACCCTCCCCTGCCCCTTCTTTGTATATACTGTTTTGTTTAGACTTAAGCCCTTTGCACACAGGACAGTTGCGTTTCTTCCGTTTGCTGTATGAATAAAACGCATTGGATTTGGTGTGCAAGGCTGTGCGTAATCGGCACTGCGGATCCCAAAAGGAGTCATAAAAGGAGTGATGAGTTTTTCACCGCATGCGACAAGACGCACGAATCGAACTGGGTTCGATCGAGAAAAAAACGCACGGCGGCAGCCACTCGTCGCACGGCTAATTCAGAGCCGGTGTGCATGAGGTCATAGAGAATCATTGTTTTCTTTTCAAAAAATTATATTGTCCGTTTTATCTGTGCGGTTAAACGCGCCTGTGTGCAAAGGGCTTTACTGTCTTCTTTTGTTTTTCTTTACATATCTACTGCATAGTACTGTCCCACTAAGCACGCCGTCTAAAAGTGGTCTAATAGTGGTATGGATTTGAAAGTTTTTTTTGTCGTCTAAACTTAGACTAGACGACTAATAGACGTCTAATAGTCATCTAAATATAGACGGTCTGCATTTAGACGACTATTAGACGTCTATTAGTCGTCTAGTTTAAGTTTAGACAACAAAAAAACTTTCAAATCTATACCACTATTAGACCACTTTTAGACGGCGTGCTTAGTGGGGTGTTCTATTTGTCTGTCATTCAATGTTATATGAGATACTTCAATGGTTTCCAGTGGAAATAAGCTTAGTCTTTTCATGGATCTCCTTTTAGTAGACCTTGTACCAGTGAACTGTACCGTCATGAAACTGTACCTTTTCCTATGCAAACTTAGCCTAGTTCCAGACCCTGAATCGCTAGCCACACCCCTTTAATTTTTTTGTTTCTGCGATTCAGGTCTAGAATCGCTCTCAATGAGGAGGCCTGCCTCGGTTGAAAATCCAAACGGGGGAATCAGCGTTGTGAATCAGCGTCTTGTGATCAGCGTGGGTGGGGGTTTCCCAGAACTCATGTGTGTTTCCAAGTACACCAGCGGCGCCGCCGTACCGTACCGCACATCGTGTCGCGGTAAAATGCGGTAAATTGCGGTAAAATGCGATCGTATCGATCTCGCTATGAAACACCAGTAGCAGGCATGTTATGTTATGTTGTGTTTGATTACCCGTAAATGCTCTAATAATATCCTATATTTAATAAAGAACCGGACCTGCTTTAATTTCCGGGTGCGCAATTGAATTAAGTAATTAAGAGCCGACGCTCCAATAAGAGCCTCCTTTTTCCTCTTTTTTTTACGTTACGTATCATTCAGGAGTACCTTTCTCCACTCTGTCTGACTGTCACTCACATCCCAAGCCAGCTGTTACGGTGATTTACCGTACACTGTCTACAAACTGCGCAGCAATATTTGGACGCCGCTCATTTCACGTTCCGTTTGGCAAAGACGGATGACTTTGGCAACTTACCGGGGCGCGTGCGTGTGCGTAGTCCTCGCGAACATCGGCGTGGATGACACATGAGATCTTTAGCGTGGAAGTTTAATCCAAACAGTAAATGAAGCTCAATGAAGCTAATGCGGCTATACTAGTATCCATGCTAGTATCCTGTGGTTCCTGTTTACCAGGGAGAGTCGCATCTGAATGACGAAACGAGCCGCTGAGCTTGATGGGAAATGTAGTGTTTTTTATTCCCCAGCAGTATGCTGTGTGGACTGTATTCTATTCTGATACACATTATGAGGAGCTGATTTTCAGTATGAATTGGTTAATGCAATACAATACAGCAGAATGTTATCTCTGTATGAGCCTTTCTATGATGATTTTCCAATAAAAACGCTTTTCTTTATAAATAACCTAATATATAATATATAATATTTATATTTTTTTCCAAAAATACGGTATCTAATAAAAAAATCTGATCTGAATCATTCTGATATTTTTGAGAAATAGGAATAAAAGCCTTGTCTCTTATACTGTCCTGCTTCCAACAAGAGCCTGGTGCCCGCTACTCTTGAGACAAATAATAGCCCGGGTTCCTATAAGAGAATTTACGGTAGTTCGTAGTGCTCCTATTCTGACTGTTTCTTTGGTTAGCAAGTAGCACTAGCAAGCAACAGGTTAGCCACTAGCCAGCCAGGCACACATAACAACACTATGTCATGTGTTGGTCGGTGAACCAATCGCTGAACAGTGCCTCATTTCGGCAACGCCCATCCCTGCAAAGGCTGTGGGCGGAACTGACTTCAGACTGAATAATGAAGTGAAACGAAATGTCAATTCAGGCTGAGTGTCAGGCTAATGCAAACTTCTAATAAAGTCTTCAATCAATCAATCAATCAATGTCATTCAGTGACAGTTACACATCTCCTCCACCAGGGGGCGAAAGGCATTAAACTAACCCATTATCCATTACATTATTGCGCATGCGTTAAACACGTTGATCCGGAAGCCGGATCCTCCGGAAGTAGAATGTTTCTTGCGTGGCGTGGTAGTCTCGCGTAGCCAGACAACTATTCCACAATCTCCGAATGCTATATAGAGTCTGGAACAGCAGCTCCCGAACGGCGAGTATCGGAAGTAGCCACTGCTGCACTGAACTGTAGTCCCATTGGAAACATAACAGAAACACAATAGCTCAGACAAAGTAATTCGAGCTGCCTATTATTGTTATGAGTGTATAGTTTAAGAAACGTTTGAAAACATCATGAAGGTGACACCAATAACACCAGAGAAAGCCAAAATAAAGCCCCCAGAAATGTTGAAAGGAGACATAACGCTTCCAGTAGGACATGTTATTGCTACTGCACCAAGGGAGCGGTTGCGTCACATCCGCTTTATCTCGCACTCACCGTTTCTATTTCCGTCTGCCAGACTGTATGCTGGGAGCATTTGACCAAATCGCGGAGGCAACAGTCTGGCCACGCGAGACTAGTGGCGTGGTGACGTTTTCACAACAAAGGAACTGTTGGTGTTTCATGGTGGTTTTGGGACGCGACCTGCCGTTTGCCAACAAACCTAAGCATAACAGTGGTTAGCGGGGGGGTAAGGAGCTCCGCTGTGTTCACTTGGACCGCAAGGAGGTGCCGAAAGTCGGGGGGACGAAGATGTACTATTCTGTCCCTATCAGGACATAACTCGGACGGACTTCGCAACGCTCCACACGGAGACTCGCTCTCTTTAGCTCGCTCGGCGGCGGTGTCTCACGGTGTTGGTGTTTCATGGTGGTTTTGGGACGCAGGCAGCGCGTGGTGAAAACCTTCTCATATTAAAAGGAGTTCAAAACGCTTCAAATGGAGTCTGTACGGCTGGAGATAAATGAACACATGACGTCGGTGGGAGAGGAGATATTGTGTGTTTTGGAAAAGCAACAAAGTGTTGATGTTTGTCGCGTGAAGCTCGACGTCAGAGTGTTTGTGTTGGAGCGCCTCCGTGCGGCCGCAGAGGTCATGTGCAACCTCTTCCAGAGAGAGATGGAGACACTACACAACACCACCCAGCTACACACTGCAGGTATGTCTGTTACACACACAACACCACCCAGCTACACACTGCAGGTATGTCTGTTAGACACACAACACCACCCAGCTACACACTGCAGGTATGTCTGTTACACACAAAACACCACCCAGCTAAAACACACTGCAGGTATGTCTGTTAGACACACAACACCACCCAGCTACACACTGCAGGTATGTCTGTTACACACTAGCCCTGAATACAGGACGGTCATATACTGTATATGACCGTCCTGGTTCAACCTCAACTTGAGGACCAGTCGGCTATCGAGCCCTTAACGGTTTGAGCTAGGAACGTCAGATTTCAAAAATAAAGTGCTTACCCAAGCCAACTTTGCTAACGATTTGACGCTGCACAACGTTCATTACACGCCGCTCCCCGGTTGTTGAGTAAAAAGCATTTTTGTCCGAAATTATTTTGTTTTCCATTGGACTTCCTCGCTTATCCCAAATGATGATCCAACCTGCGCCTCACTTGTGCCACAGCGCCCCCACATGCTTGTTTTTGATTGATTGATTGATTGAAGGCTTTATTAGAAGTTTGCATAGGAAAATGTACAGATTCATGACGGTACAGTTCACTGGTACAAGGTCTACTAAAAGGAGATCCATGAAAAGACTAAGCTTATTTCAACAGGAAACCATTTAAGTATCTCATATAACATTGAATGACAGACAAATAGAACACAGTACTATGCAGTAGATATGTAAAGAAAAAAATGGGGAAAAAAAGAAAACAGTAAGTCTAAACAAACAGTAAGTACAGTATACAGTATATACAAGGAAGGGAGGGTAGGGTTGGGCTGGGTTTTTACCAGTTGCGAACGGCTGCTGCCTGTAAGTGTTTTTTTAGGGCAATTTTAAAGGATGCTAGTGATCCACACTCCTTTATGGCCTTCGGTAAGGCATTCCACATTTTTGTGGTATAGCAGAAGAACGAGTTCGACCCTTTCTTTGAGTTGACTCTGGGTTGAACGTGATCTGTGGCACTGCCTCTGGTGTTGTAATTATGGACATCCTTAACGTTTATAAAGTATTTTGACAGGTACTTGGGTATCATAGTGGTGTAGTGTATCTTGTACACCAGGCCCATTGCAAGTTGCTGTACTCTGTCATCTACTAGGTGGTGTATTTCGCTGTAACAGGTAGGTTTTCACAGCTTCACTTGTTATAATTCTTAGCTTCTTGATTCTTTTCCCTTCTCCTCCGGTGTTTGCGCTCATGTGTCTCTCTCAAGTAGTCAAGTCAACAAGTGAGAATATGTTCTGCCGCAGGGCGTGCACTACAAGACAATGTGTTTAGATTCAGTTACAGCCGATAGAGGGCGCAGTTTCGCACTTTGGGGGTAAGCGAGGAAATGACCCGGATGTCCAATGGAAAACAAAATAATTTCGGACAAAAATGCTTTTTACTCAACAACCGGGGAGCGGCGTGTAATGAACGTTGTGCGGCGTCAAATCGTTAGCAAAGTTGGCTTGGGTAAGCACTTTATTTTTGAAATCTGACGTTCCTAGCTCAAACCGTTAATGGCTCGATAGCCGACTGGTCCTCAAGTTGAGGTTGAACCAGGACGGTCATGTATATGACCGTCCTGTATTCAGGGCTAGTTACACACACAACACCACACTAGCAGTGTTGGGCAATAGGTCTATTACTTGGGAGAGTAATCGTTACTTATTACACCTTGGAAAAAGTAATAATATTATATTACTTATTACTTGGAATCAAGAGTAATATCTATAGTCTGGTAGGAGGCTATAGGGCCCACGCACCCGAAAGATATATTTTTCTAACCTACCTTTTTAGAATACTTAAGGTGTCTAGTTAATGAATTTTGATGTTCCCAGAGCCAATTTGTGTCCAATATATGTTTTTTTTAACCATATGTTGTGTCCGTCCTGGATTTTCGCTGTGAAAAATACAAACTTTAAATCAACATAGCTTGTGAACTATACATCCGACAGAAACCATTCACCCCATTTTATGTATGTTTTTGCGAGATGAATTGATTGATATGAAGATTTGCCAGGGTTCCATCATGTTTAGTGCATTAAAACCCACATAAACAGAAAAAAAGTTAAAATTCGCCTAAAATGGATCACAACAACTCCTCCCCCATGCACCCTATTGATATATTTTTTCAAACATTTGCATTTTTACAATCTTCAAGATGTGTAGTAAACAAATGTTGATGTTCCCCACTTGAAATATTGACACATGTATGTTTATTCTGGCATAGTGTTTGCTATAGTGAACTTTCGAAAATGCAAAAAAGAGAATGTAAAATCTACATAAGGTCTTAACTATACATTATTCTGAGACAAATGTCCAATTTGTCTGTTTCATTTTGGCATGAGGCATTGAGGGAGATGGCTAGTGACATAATATGTACATTTATGGATCATCAATACTCAAATAAATGCTAAAATGCAGGCAATTCAATAGGCAGAATGGTGCCAGAGGACATTTACCAATACAAATGAAGTTTATTTTATTTATTTATTTTCAAATTGTTAATATGAATGCTTTAGTTGCTTTAGAGCCAGGGTTTAATTTTGCCTACAGTAACCCTAACCCTAACCCAAATATACATGACGTCTTAATTAAATGATATGCATAGACAAATTACCCTATTTGGTTATATTTTGGCATGACATGTCATGCCAAAATACCATTTCATGCCAAGATTTGATTCTAGACATTCCAATGGAACCAACCTTGTCATGCCACCTTGTCGGGCAGGGGGGTAAATGCCTAATGATTCAAAGATGGACAACATTTTGGCAAGGGATTAGATTAGATTAGATTAGATATCTTTATTATCCACAAGGGAAATTAGTTTTGCTCGGGTCAGTGCATATCAAGACAATACATAAATATACAATACAATAAAACACCCAGCAAAGTACTTCAGTTCTATAAAAAGTATAAAATAATTCTAAATATTAAAAGGTATTTAAAAGAAAGCAAAGTCCTCCATCCACACTGTGGAACACTTGTGTGTGTGTGTGTGTGTGTGTGTGTGTGTGTGTGTGTGTGTGTGTGTGTGTGTGTGTGTGTGTGCGCGCGCGCGCGCCCATGTCTAGTTCATCCGGGCACCTGTGTGTGTGTATTCTGGTCCAGTTGAGGTGAATCAGGTGTTGGGGGGTTTGTGTTTATTGAGGAGCCTAATGGCAGAGGGGATGAAACTGGCACTGGCCTTTGCCCTCTTGAGTGTAAAGGCGTCATATCTCCTACCCGAGGGCAGGATCTTGAAGCAGGTGCTGAGATTATGAGTTGGGTCTCTCGCGATCTTTGCTGCTTTTTTCACTGTCCTCTGGTCATAGAGATGCTGAAGGGCAGAGCACTGCATCCCACATAGCTTAGACCCCACTGAGGTTGGCCTCTGAGAGACCCCCGTACCAGGCCAGGAAGGAGAAGGTAAGGAGGCTCTCTATATGGCAGATGTAAAAGCTGCGACGGATGGGGGGGGGCAACATCCATATATCTCAGCCTCCGTAGGAGGTAGGTCCGCTGCTGACACTTTGCAAAGATGGCCTGTGTGCTGTCATTAAAAGTCAACCCACTGTCAATAGTGGTCCCAAGATATTTGTAGCTGCTGACCCTCTCCACCAGCTCTCCACCCAGTGTCAGCTGAGGAACAGGGTCGAGGTCATCATCCTTCCTCCGGGGGCTTATGAGAAGCTCTTTAGTCTTCTTCACATTCAGCTGGAGGTAGTGCTCCTCACACCACTGGTGGAGCTTCTCTGCTTCCTCTTCAAAGTGAGCAGGGCAGTTTGAGGTGTCCACCAGAGCAGTATCGTCCTCAAACTTCACAGCCATGCTCACACTGTCTGAGCCCCTCGGGTTGTTGGTATAGAGGGAGAACAGGACTGGGGAAATCACTGTCCCCTGGGGGGCACCAGTAGATGTAATCAGGACAGAAGACGAGGAGTTGTTGACCTTAACAAACTGCTCCCTTTTAAGGAGGAAGTCCATTATCCAGAGGATCATGTGAGGATCCACCTGGAGATAAATGGCCATCACCAATTTTCAAATGGACCCTTGAGCTTTCACCTTGATTTATGTGAATGTAAATGCGTGAAAGCCTCCCCCTGTACAGACATGCCAAATTTAGGACAATCTCATGCAGTGTTGGGTAAGAACCATGTAGCTTTTTTTACTGTCTATATAGGGGCAGCATAGCTGAATGGTTAGGGAGCCCGCCTGGGGAACCAGAGCCCCTGGTTGACCCAGGTTAGATTCCAGGCAAGGGTTCCAATGTCCATGTGTGTGGAGGAAAATAGGTATCTATCTATCTGCATCTCAACTCAACACAATTAAAAGCACATTTCTAAAGCATGTTAACATGACCAGGTCATCCAAAGTGCTGTACTGTACAGATGCATTACAGTGTTCTATAGATGTAGTACAGTGGTCTGAAGATGCCTTAGAGTGGTCAACAGAACACAACAGTTGCCCACATATATGCACTAGAATGGTCTACAGATCACAACAGTGGTCTACAGATGTACTACAGTGGTCTATATATGTCGTACAGTGGCCTACATATACACTATAGTGTCTGCAGATGCAATACAGTGCTCTACAGATGTACTAGAATGGTCTTTTTTTTTCTTTATAATTTTTATCCCACAATTTTGTAACCCATTTTTTCACCCAGTGCTAATTGCCTATGTAATCCTGGGCTCTGCTCTCCCTCTGCCGCGCCTGGGGAGACAACGGACTGACCTCATGCTTCCTTCTATGCATGAGGAGTCCAAGTTGCTTCTTTTCACCTGACAGTGGAGATTTCCCTGGTTTGGACGTAGCGCGTGGAAGGAACACGTTATTCCAACCAGTTCCTTTCCCCTCCATCAGGCGCCCCGGCTGGCCAGGGGGAGGCATTATTGAGACCAGGATTACGTGCATGTTTTTGTGAGGGTATCAACCCTAGGAGACACGGGGAGAACATGCAAACTCCACACAGAAAGGCCCTATCGCCAACCCCACCTAGGGTGTGGGCGCTGATGACGCGGAGGAGGAACACGCCGCCAGCGCCCACAGCATCCCCCGGCGGGAATCGAACCCAGGACCTTCTAGCTGTGAGGCGAAGCGCTAACCACTGCGCCACCGTGCCCCTTTAGAATGGTCTACAGGTGGACAACAGTGGTCTACAGATGTTGTACAGTGGTCAACAGATGCACTACTGTGGTCTATGCAGGACAGCCCAGGCTCTGCAACAGCTTGCCCCTACACATCAAGAGCTGCCCAGTCGACTGATATTTCATGACTTTATTAAAGACTTGCCTGGTCTTTAGCTGAGACTGGCAGTCCATGATTTTCCTTTACTGATGCTAATGTTTAGCTTTTGTTTATTTTGGTATTCATTGGTATTTTATTGTAAATGTCTTTATATATTGCATTGTTATGTCGTTTTCTATTTTAACTGTACAACACTTTGGGTGACCTGGTCATGTTAAATGTGCTTTAGAAATGTGCTTTTACCGGTAATTGTGTTGAGTCGAGATGCAGTGGTCTAGATAGACAGACAGACAGACAGACAGACAGACAGAGGAACCCTTGCCTGGAATCAAACCTGGGTCAACCAGGGGCTTTGGTTCTCCAGGCGGGCTCCCTAACCATTCAGCTATGCCGCCCCTATAAAGACAGTAATAAAAACTAAATGGTTCTTGAGATTGTCCTAAATTTGGCATGTCTGTACAGGGGAGGCTTTCACGCATTTGAATCATTAGGCGTTTACCCCCCTGCCCGACAAGGTAGCATGACAAGGTTGGTTCCATTGGAAACTTGAGGTTGTCTAGAATCAAATCTTGGCATGAAATGGTATTTTGGCATGACATGTCATGCCAAAATAAAACAAAATAGGATCATTTGTCTATGCATATAATTTATTGAAGACGTCATGTATATTTGAAATTGTTTGCAGATATCCAAAACTGTAGACAAAATTAAAACCTGGGACTATGTTTTGAATTTGGATGGGATGTGTGTATCAAGCACCCAAAGCAATCATAATAACAATTTGAATAAAATAAAATAAAAAATAAACTTCATTTGTATTGGTAAATGTCCTCTGGCCCCATTCTGCCTATTGAATTGCCTGCATTTTAGCATTTATTTGAGTATTGATGATCCATAAATATACATATTATGTCACCAGCCATCTCCCTCAATGACTCATGCCAAAATGAAACAGACAAATTGGACATTTGTCTCAGAATAATGTATAGTTAAGACCTTATGTAGATTTTACATTCTCTTTTTTGCATTTTCGAAAATTCACTATAGCAAACACTATGCCAGAATAAACATACATGTGTCAATATTTCAAGTGGGGAACATCAACATTTGTTTACTACACATCTTGAAGATTGTAAAAATGCAAATGTTTGAAAAAATATATCAATAGGGTGCATGGGGGAGGAGTTGTTGTGATCCATTTTAGGCGAATTTTAACTTTCTTTCTGTTTATTTGGGTTTTAATGCACTAAACATGATGGAACCATGGCAAATCTTCATATCAATCAATTCATCTCGCAAAAACGAACATAAAATGGGGTGAATGGTTTCTGTCGGATGTATAGTTCACAAGCTATGTTGATTTAAAGTTTGTATTTTTCACAGCCGAAAATCCAGGACGGACACAACATATGGTTAAAAAAAACATATATCGGACACAAATTGGCTCTGGGAACATCAAAATTCATTAACTAGACACCTTAAAGCCATACTGTGTAAGTTGCCCAACTAGTGGTCATTAGCCCTATAGCAAACCGCGGTCGCGTCCGCGTCTTTCGTCCGTTTTTCGTACCTTCAGACCCCCGCGTCTGCCTCCACCTCGCTGAGATCTATCTTTTAAGGGGTCCCTTGTTCCTGTGCGTTCAGTAATTCCAGAGATACGGACTCCTTCACCCTGCCTGGTAGGCGAAATTACCTAGAGAAGGGATGGTACAAACGGGCGACAACAAATATGGCTGCCATAGCGACCCCACTTCAAGATGCGCTGTGATTGGCCGGCAGTTGTATAACCCTCGCTGTGATTGGCCGGTAGTGTGATGACGCAATTTTGGCGCGAGATCCGGTCCACGGCAAGGATCTCAGTTTACATATAGAGAAGGCTTTACAGGCTGAAATTCACGGCGCGGATCTTCTAAAACTTTTGTGATTTAATAGTTAGGAGAATTTTAAGATTTGTTTTATAAAAAAAGTTACATAGTACAACTTTAAGGATTCTAAAAAGGTAGGTTAGAAAAATATATCTTTCGGGTGCGTGGGCCCTATAGCCTCCTACCAGACTACTAATATATTAACTCAATTACTGCCGGGCGCCGCTAGGTGCCGCTAGAGTGCCAGCCATTCTCCCGTAGACATTCACTATCACATCCGGGTCCCCAAGTATGACATCATTTTGTAGGCAGAGGAGAATTTCTGCCCCCAGTTTCCGTGAATCTTTTTACTATTTTTACTATTTACACATTTTTCTTCTCTTTGTTGTTGAAAGGAAAGTGTTAGAATACTTTAGTCGTTGTTTTTTGAAATAGCGAGGGACAGAAAATGCTCTGGGGCAGATTCTCCTCTGCCTACAAAATGATGTCACGGCTTAAAAGCCCCATACACACAGATATAAAAAGCTAGATACCTCCCCCGCCGCTGCAGTTCATTGGCGCCTGGTCAAGGAGTCCTGGCAGAAATGGCGGAGTGTGGAAGACAGACTGTCACTCAAAAAAACTGCTGGCCAATCACAGCGCATTTTTTCCGGGACTTTTCCCATACAATTCAAAGGAGCTTTATTGGCACGTTTACAGGGCCAAAGCAAGTGTCAATACCAGACATGGAGTTGGATCCAGATTTGGTCACATTCCCGTCTACATTCATTAGACAGATTCATGAATCATGTTACTTACCTGTGGAAAGTGATTCCCATCGTTCTATTTTCCAATGTGCATCTGTTTGTACAACCCAGAGCTGTACATGAAACGACCATGTTTCTCTCTGGGAACTTATTTCACAAATCTTTGAGTGTTTGGTGACAGCTCCAGTTTTGTTTTCATCCAGTTCCTGATGTTGCGCGGCTCAGCGTTGCGTATGAGAAAACCCGCCCCATCTGCCTCTGATTGGCCGACTGAATTTCCGCTTCTGTGACGCACAGGGAAGAATTCCGTAATTCTTTTTATTTTTTTTGCCAGGAGTCTTGGACCAGCACCCCCCAGCCGGAGGAGGCGCTACCTTTCTATGTCTGTGGGCTATACACTGGAATGAGTGCTATGCTAGCGAGCCGGAGGAAGTTAGCTTTCAGTTAGCAATCGGCTATGTCATTTTTTAGAAGACCGATCTAAAGTTATTCAGCCGCCAAAAAAACGTTTCTGCTGGCCTCGGAACACAATCCGGAGAAAATACGCTGTAAAGATGTGTTTTTCTATTGGAGTGGGCGGCGTGGCGCGGCCTTTTTTTCCCATTACGGGCCGTGTAAACAGAATCGCGGCCTTGTGCTTGGATGGAAAATTCGACCGGGGCTTCGTTGAGGCCTCCGATTATTTAATTCATTTTACTAAAGGAACCGAAAAATGTCGGTTCTTATAATCCTTAATACGTCTTGCTGAAACAGTGTTTTTTTGGGGGGGCTCTAAACTTTTTTCTAAATCATTTTCAATGGAATAAATCATCGGGACAAGTAGAATGGCTCGTTGGGAAGCGGTGGAGGAGCCAGGACCACCCACGTCGCTACTAGCAGCTCAGGGTAAGCGAAATAGATTAAAAAATTAGTATTGGAATGGAAAAAAGAACCGAAATTATTCGGTTTTGGCACTAAATGAGTTAAGTTATATTACTTTTTTTTTACCCCGCAAAAGAAAATAGATGTAGGCCTACAACAGAATCTGTTTAGCCAGCTCCTTTTAGAACTGAATAAAATTTATTGGAACAATAAGACTCTCTGATGCAATTAAAAATATATATAATTAATGACAGGCTTAATTAATCGCAAATAATCACATTTTAATCACACATCAATATTTGACCTGGGAACAGTGATAAACCTTTTTAATGGATTTTGGTATACAAGCGAATCAATTAATAATTAATATATATAAGCTAAGCAACAACACATTGCTTATTTTTATTACATTTAAACACCCCAGTACTTTAGTATTTTGATCCTAGGCTCTGTACTTGGACTGCTCTTTCCCCTCTACACTCTACTCCTCAGAATAAATAAATATTAGGGTTTAGTCAGTGGTGATGTAAATAAAAGAAAGGGGTCCTATCAGCTATTAGACAAGGATATATGGAGACCCCTGTTGTAACTCTGAGGACCCTAGGGGTCCCGGACGACATGTTGAAGACCCCTGCCTATATTATCCTTATAATAAATATTTTCTTTTCTGGCTTAAAAGTGTATTTTATAAGTGATGTGGAGGGCTATGGGGGGTTCCCACTAAGGAAAGTAGGCTTTCAACTCCCTAAAACCGTCTCTTTCGGTGAGTAGTGAAACTATGTGTATTTCTTATGTTTACATTTTACAACAGGCGAGAGGCTAGCAGTTAGCACAATGGCTCTCAGTCTAGTGGAGGGCTGGAGGCTAAGCTAACGGCTAAACAGCAACATCGCATTGCGTTGCTTGAGCCTTGATGTGCTGTGGTGATATGCAAAGCATAATTTGCGAAGCCGTGCTTTTGTCCACGCTCCCGATTGCTTTTTAAATGTAAATGTCCCAGCCATCCACTTAGCGTTTTCGAGCTTGGGGATCCGCTATAGATGCGGTGGACTGGCCGCTTTTGGCCGTTTTGGCCTAGTTTTTTCGGGCTGCGAGGGGGTCCGCGGGGGTGCCCAAGGGTGGGGAACCCCTCGGGGACCCCCTGGGAGCCGGCCCCGTCCCTCCAGGTGGCTCTGGGGCCGAGCTGTGTCGCACGCCGTACACTGTGGACGACAGAATGTTGTGCTGTCCAGCCTGCAGCCTGTCTTCAATGACTGTTTGACGGGCAGCAACGCTCACCCCTCTCACATAAGCTACGTCATAACTGTGCGCAAGCTGCGGCAGATCTACAAGCTACACAGCATCTCTGATGATATGTGTTATAGTCAAGCCCCCAGAACGGCTTGTAAATGTTGAAGCTGGAATTTCAGGCGGGGTGAAACATACATGCACAAGCATATGAGCGCGGCGCTGGGGTCTACAATAGGGTTCAATGGACGTCGACGTTGTTCGTGACGTCATAGCGTGACGTTTGGCCCCAAATGCACCTGGATTAGCTACATGCTAGCACGTAGCCGTTGCTTCAAAACGCCATTGAGCACTTGCATTGAAATGATAGTGGGGGCGGGGCTCATCCGCTCTCTATTTTATATATACTCTATGGTTATAGTTTGTAGGTCTGTTCTATTTTTGCATGATGCGGCAACTTCAAGTAACGGGTAACGAGGGCTTTTTTTTGCGGAGTAAAGCGTTACATATTACCAGTTTTGACAGAGTAATACCTTATATTACTCGTTACTGGATAAAGTAATAATATTACAGTAATATATTACTGTAATATTACTGCCCAACACTGCACACTAGTGACACTACACACTGCAGGTGTGTCTGTTACACACAAACATAGCTGTCTCAGATGCTTAATTTCTATTATAAAGTGCTTATTCCATGGCCACAGATGTTACCATTCTCTTCAGGTGGGTCCAAGTAACCGTATCTTCAGTTGTTCAATTAAAAAAGCATTTTAATCTGAATGCTTTATAACTATGTAAAGTATGTGAGTACTTTTTCCACCACTGGTATTACGGTATTATCAATAAACGATAGCCGTTCTGTCCTCTACTAACTACTATTCTCTACTACGGTATAAAACATTATTGATGACTTAATGTTGGTTTAATTGATCATATCTTGTAATAGTGTCTCCACCAGGCGATTGAACACTGCTGCAGTGCATATGCAAACATGTTTTTGTAACACAGAGGTAGTAGAGTAGATGGAGAGAGAAAACAGATTTCCGATGTCAGTGCTTTGTGTAACTTGGAGAAACAGAATTACAGATCTCCGATATCAGTGCGTATGTAACTTGGAGAAACAGAATTACAGATCTCCGATATCAGTGCGTATGTAATTTGGTGAAGATACAACGATAATCTGACTCTGATAATAAACCACAATCTGCAGGCAGGCTAAATGCGTCGCATTGTGAGCTTGTAGATTTTTGGCACTCAAACAATAGATTTGGTGAATGGTGCAGACTGAATAGGTGGTCCAAGTAAAGAGCAAAGTTGGGTCCCGTTTTATTCCAGAGGTTTATACGATGTAGCCTGCAGCTAGCGTTAGCCAGCCATTCATAATAGTCTTGTTAGCTTAGTAATAAGTCAACTTTCCAACGGCGAGTGAACGATTGCATTCCAGATGTCCTTCTGATGAATTCCTCTCGGCTGTCAATGTTTCTATTGTCCAAAAGAATCACTCTGAACGTGATTTAAATTAAGATAGTGTACGATGTACGCTGTATTAACTACATGGGGGAAAGCGCTTTGTTTTCCCCCAGGCTAAAACCGGATGTGACGTTTATGGGTGTTCCTTTCTAGCTCCGTGTCGGTGTATGTGCATGAAAGGGACAAGGACTGACAGATATGTATGGGAACATCAGTTGGTTTGGCGGTGTGACAGAGGTGTGAGGGCTCCATAGTGGCCCAAACTCTTGACCTATAGTAGTGACAATAGCCAATCTAGAAGCTCACAATGTCCCACATGTTGAGCTTGTAGATTGTTTTGTCTTCTCTTTTTTTCCCGGATTAAATTTGTATTTTACTTTATCTGGTGTTTACATCAGAATGAGGACAATTCACCCTTTATTAGCCTTCTGGTTGGTCCCTGACTGACCAACCAGCAGGCTCTATCTGCCTTGTCCCGCCCTTTTTCCTCCTTTTTTATGTTGAATTTGCTAAGCCTAAAATAAAAATTTTGGAGAAATAAAAACATTTAAAAACATGCTGAGTCACTTTACTGCCACTGAAAAGCTCCATTTTACTGAAACCAAGTTTGAAATTAGAATTGAACACACAGAATAACAATACGAAGCAACTGAATTAAAATGGTAGTGGATGGAGTGTCCCACCAAGACACAGCAACCAATGGGTGTGAAGAGGGGCGGGACAACGGGCGAGACTTGACAAAGGGTGAATTATTTTAGCTCTTAGAACAAGTAGTGACTGATCCTTTCAACTGAACAAAACATGGTAGACGTCTATAGTTTGATTTGATTACGTCATGGTATTATATACGGTTGCTGAATGATAACCAAAAGTTCTTTCTACTGGTGATTTCCACAGAGCACCACAGGGAGAGGTCTACAGAGTCTAGAGAGATGGCCTCCCCAACATATTCAACGTTGTCAGAGGAACAGCGAGAGACGGACAAGGGACGTGGACTGTTTGATGCAACGATGCAACCTGTAGTCAAGTTGTACAGAATAGGTATGTACTGTTTTATTTACTTTACAACATGTGGTAAAGTTGTACAGGATAGGTATGTACCGTTTTATTTACTTTACAACCTGTAGTCAAGTTGTACAGGATAGGTATGTTGTGTTTTATAGAATACAAGAATTCAAGTCCAAAACACGCTTGCCCCAGGTCAAATGCCGTTAAGGAAACGTACCACACAATGCCTTGTAAATAATTAAAATACAAGGTTGCTCTCTACGAACTGCGAGAAATGGCCAACCCACTTTTTCATATAAATACACCAGGACGGGTGTGAAAACCATCGGCATTAATACATTGTAGAGCACCGTGGTTAACTCATACAGTGCCAGGCGACTTTTAGAGCAACTTTCTCACTATGGGCTTCCCTGCCAAGCGACTTTGGGCGACTTTTACTTAGAAAAAAAACCAAAAAAAATTTTTGGACCCCAAAAAATGTAGTAGGCATGATAGAAATCGCGAAATTGCATGTTTAACCCCCATAGCAACCCCATCTATCAAACATGGCAGCCATCTTTGTTTACATTTTAGGAAAACATAATGGCTATTATCTCAAGAATGCCTGAACGGATTTCCAATCTTTTTTTTTTGTTTGAAAGCTGTGAACAGCCTGCACAAACATGGTGCATGATCTGTGCATGGGTGTGCATGATCTGTGCACTACAAATTACATGGAAGTCTATGGAGAGGGCTGGCACTAATGCCACTCGAGGGCATTTTTAATTGGCAGTAAGTGAGTTAAGTCCTTACTCATGTCATATCAAATTCCATATCTTAATAAAGTCCTTGTTATATTCTTTCATTGCAGACCAGTGTGAGTCCAGCCTGAAGGTGAAGATGAGTTGGAGTCTTTCTGTTAAACAGGAACCTGAAAACCACCTGGACATCAGTATGTTTTATGCTATCTCTTCTCTTCTCTTCTCTTCTCTTCTCTTCTCTTCTCTTCAGTCTCTCTCTTAGAGAGAATGTTTGGAGGAAATGGCTTTTTTTTAATGAATGAGAATAGACTCATGATTTGGAACTACCAAAGCTATAAAACAGAGGAAACACTGCATACAATAACGTAAAGTACAGACCTTTAATGTTTTTTCTCTCATTCTATCTTGTTATTTTTTCCTAGACTTTGTTTCCCTCCCTGTGTGTAAAGAGGAGCAGGAACAGGAGGAGCTTCTACAAGAGGAGGCTGATGGATCAACGTTGACATTACTAGCAGTGAAAAGTGAAGGTGATGATGAAAACAGAGAGACAGAGGCTGTAGCCTGCACCTCAACTGAACACATGGCTGATGGAACATCACAACCAACTAGTGGTGACCAGCTTCTCTCTCCACACTGTTCTCAATCTGACGTCACTGAAGCCTGTGGGGAGACCGGGAAGGTCAGTCAGTTGTAAACACATTGGATTCACGCAAGACACAAACTGTGGAAGAACAAACATTGTCTGTAAGCCACAAGCCGTCCCAGGTCCTGCCATCGTCAAAACAAACTCACTCCACGCAGAGCCAGACAGGGAAGAAAGGTTTTAGTTGTTCAGATTGTGTCAAAATGTTTAAGCGCAAGTCAAATCTGAAGAGCCACACAGTTGTCCATACAGGGGAAAAACCCTTTATTTGTACTTTTTGTGGTAAAGGATGTGGTCATAGCGGTGATTTAAAAACACACATGAGGACTCATACAGGGGAAAAACCCTTTACTTGTACAGTTTGTGGTAAAGGCAGTGGTCAAAGTGTTCAGTTAAAAACACACATGAGGACGCATACAGGGGAAAAACTCTTTACTTGTACAGTTTGTGGTAAAGCCTGCAGTGAGAGTGGTGCGCTTAAACAACACATGTGGACGCATACAGGGGAAAAACCCTTTATTTGTACAGTTTGTGGTAAAGGCTGTAGTACAACTAGTCATTTGAAAACACACATGAGAACTCATACAGGAGAAAAACCCTTTTCTTGTACAGTTTGTGGTAAAGGCTGTGGTCATAGTGGTGATTTAAAATCGCACATGAGGACTCATACAGGAGAAAAACCCTTTACTTGTACAGTGTGTGGTAAAGCCTTCAGTGAGAGTGGTACGCTAAAAAAACATATGAGGACTCATACAGGGGAAAAACCCTTTATTTGTACAGTTTGTGGTAAAGGCTGCAGTCAAAGTGACAAGTTAAAAACACACATGAGGACGCATACAGGGGAAAAACCCTTTATTTGTACAGTTTGTGGTAAAGGCTATGGTCAAAGTGTTCATTTAAAAACACACATGAGGACGCATACAGGAGAAAAACCCTTTACTTGTACAGTTTGTTGTAAAGGCTGTAGTCGAAGTGACGAGTTAAAAACACACATGAGGACGCATACAGGGGAAAAGCCCTTTACTTGTACAGTTTGTGGTAAAGGCTTTGGCCAAAGTGGTACTCTTAAAACACACATGAGAACTCACACAGGGGAAAGCCTTTTACTTGTGTAGCTTGTGGTAAAGGCTGTCACCAAATGTGAGCTCT
Organism: Nannobrachium achirus; assembly: GCF_963921795.1. Classification (NCBI taxonomy): domain Eukaryota; kingdom Metazoa; phylum Chordata; class Actinopteri; order Myctophiformes; family Myctophidae; genus Nannobrachium; species Nannobrachium achirus. Next base: position 67,719,477 of record NC_137818.1, on the reverse strand, counting down.
AAACGCGCATATGTGGTCTCATTCATGTGTCGCATTAATTTATTCCAGACAGCAGTTCATTCCGACTGGAGCGTTTATATGACAAACGTATCCCGATTAAAACGGCATAAACCACAGAATGAAAATTAATTCTGGTCAGACCGGAATGGCCATTCCTAAACGTTTATATGAGCATTTATATTCTGAATGAGCTGTCATTCTGAATATAAGTGGAATACATCTGTGCATATAAACCCACCCAATGTCTCATTATCTTATACAAGTAAAAAGAATATTCATATTTTTGAAAGAATTAAAAATGATTTGGGCAGACAGACAAACCTTTAATAGCTGCATTTTGTAGCAAACGTTTGGTCAACATTATGAGGAATCATACGGCGCTACTCATCATACGACTAACCCATTTGATGCCATTGATAAGTATGTTATTTTTTCAGCTGACCAATTTATTCATTGTTTTATACCAAATTGTGGTCTCATGAAGCTGGCAGGAACTCAGTTTCCCATGATGCTTTAGGCGGTTGTAGGCATCCACATTTTCGCCTAGGGGTTAACTTCAATGGAACGGGGATTCCAAAAAATGCATGCATCTCTTTTTCTCAGCGGGCCGTAACTATGTGGCGGATGGTTGCGGAAGCATTTTTTCCCTTCTTTTATGGGCGGAAGAAGACAGAGAGAAGACAGGAGATATGAGGTTTCACTGTCAGACCAGCGACGATATAGCCTGGTTCCAGACCCTGAATCGCTAGGCACGACCCTTTAAAAAAATGTTTTGGTGATTCAGTGTGGTCTGGTGGTGCTCTCATTGAAGTGGTTTTCCTCATTTGGAAATCTGTACGGCAAATCAGCGTCGCTTCAACTCGATGACGTCAGGCTTGTGAGCAGCGTGGGTGGGGTTTTCCTATAACTCATGTGCGATTCCAAGTAACCCAGCGCCGCCGCCGCACCGGACTGCACATTCCCAAACATAAACATTGCGTCGCCCGCCGCAGTAACATGCGATCGCATCGATCTGGCTATGAAACATCAGTGGCAGACATGTTTTACTGTGTTTGATTACTAGGTCGTAGCGCTCCTATTCTGCCTGTTTCTTTGGTTAGCAAGTAGCAACAGGTTAGGTTAGCCAGCAGCATAGGCTAACACCAATAACAACTACGTCATCTGCTTTGCTACTGTTGTGATTGGTCAGGCTGTGAACCAATCGCAGAAGACTGCCTCTTTGGCAACGCCCATCCCAGAAACGGCTGCAGATGAAAGCACTTTCAGACTGAATAATGGAGTGAAACGAAACATCAATTCAGACTGAGTGTCATATATTATATAACACAACACCAGGTGTTAGATATATATATTATATAACATAACACCAGGTGTTAGATATATATATTATATAACATAACACCAGGTGTTATATATATATATATATATATATATATATATATATATATATATATATTATATAACCTAACACCAGGTGTTAGATATATATATATTATATAACCTAACACCAGGTGTTATATATATATATATTATATAACATAACACCAGGTGTTAGATATATATATTATATAACATAACACCAGGTGTTATATATATATATATATATATATATATATATATATTATATAACCTAACACCAGGTGTTAGATATATATATATTATATAACATAACACCAGGTGTTAGATATATATATTATATAACATAACACCAGGTGTTATATATATATATATATATATATATATATATATATATATATATATATATATATATATATATATATATATATATTATATAACCTAACACCAGGTGTTAGATATATATATATTATATAACCTAACACCAGGTGTTAGATATATATATTATATAACATAACACCAGGTGTTATATATATATATATATAGGGGCCCTACAGTACTTTTTTTTCCCTTGCAGTGCTGGTTATTTGACAGTAAGAGAATGTTACTGGTGTCTTTCACGCTGTGCATTAAAGTCCTAACCGCAGCACGCAAACACACACACACAACGCACACACTCAAGCACGCACGCATGCACACACACACTTACACGTCTCTTCCACAGTCTTCCTCTCTGCTATTCAAATGGTTGGTGACACCGTAGAGCAAGCTGCTTATTCAGCCTGTCTGTCTGCCTTTGCTGCTCGCTCCATGTTGCCGTCTCTCTCACTCTCTTCTCACTGTGGCTTGCACTCTGCTTGCACGCACGCACGCACGCACGCACGCACGCACGCACGCACGCACGCACGCACACACACACACACACACACACACACACACACACACACACACACACACACACACACACACACACACACACACACACAGTTTGAAAGTGCATTACTAACCCAACCTGAATCGTCTGTGATCACAACTCCCCGAATTACTTTAAAACCAACCACTTAGGCATCCACATTTTCGCCTAGGGGTTAACTTCAATGGAACGGCGATTCCAAAAAATGCATGCATCTCTTTTTCTCAGCGGGCCGTAACTATGTGGCGGATGGTTGCGGAAGCATTTTTTCCCTTCTTTTATGGGCGGAAGAAGACAGAGAGAAGACAGGAGATATGAGGTTTCACTGTCAGACCAGCGACGATATAGCCTGGTTCCAGACCCTGAATCGCTAGGCACGACCCTTTAAAAAAATGTTTTGGTGATTCAGTGTGGTCTGGTGGTGCTCTCATTGAAGTGGTTTTCCTCATTTGGAAATCTGTACGGCAAATCAGCGTCGCTTCAACTCGATGACGTCAGGCTTGTGAGCAGCGTGGGTGGGGTTTTCCTATAACTCATGTGCGATTCCAAGTAACCCAGCGCCGCCGCCGCACCGGACTGCACATTCCCAAACATAAACATTGCGTCGCCCGCCGCAGTAACATGCGATCGCATCGATCTGGCTATGAAACATCAGTGGCAGACATGTTTTACTGTGTTTGATTACTAGGTCGTAGCGCTCCTATTCTGCCTGTTTCTTTGGTTAGCAAGTAGCAACAGGTTAGGTTAGCCAGCAGCATAGGCTAACACCAATAACAACTACGTCATCTGCTTTGCTACTGTTGTGATTGGTCAGGCTGTGAACCAATCGCAGAAGACTGCCTCTTTGGCAACGCCCATCCCAGAAACGGCTGCAGATGAAAGCACTTTCAGACTGAATAATGGAGTGAAACGAAACATCAATTCAGACTGAGTGTCATATATTATATAACACAACACCAGGTGTTAGATATATATATTATATAACATAACACCAGGTGTTAGATATATATATTATATAACATAACACCAGGTGTTATATATATATATATATATATATATATATATATATATATATATATATATATAT
>NC_137818.1:67506121-67711121 GCF_963921795.1 Nannobrachium achirus | reverse complement strand
CGGACCGGGACGACGTTGTTTCTATCCCGGCCCTGGAGGGTGACGACAATACCCCCCCTTCCAACGAAGAAAGTCATGGGGACCGTCATGGTACCAGTTAGTTTGCTTTCCTCCTACACTTTAAGTGCGAGATGATCATCACAACGTGAGTGCAAAGTGCTGTTATAACTATTCCCAAACTATTATTAATTTTTCATTCTTTTTTCCTATCATGGTCACCACCTCAGTTTTATAATGACTATGACTTTACAATGGCTATTTTCTGAGAACTGGTTCGTTTCTTAAATTGAATCGTCACATGGACGAAGAGATCTGGATCGTTGCATTGAGGTGCTTTGAACTGTTAAGGAGACAAGACACAAGAACGATATTATACGTATCCTTCATTATTCTATCTTCACTTCTCTTGTTGTCTGTTTACTTTAAAGAATATCTGTAACACACCGATAACAGCGCCTTTCAACGTCTCTGTGTCGGGGGAGGAGGGTTGAATGCTTTTAATTCAACCATATATGTATGGTCGTGGTTTGTTTATAGATTATGTCATTTTGACGTCAGATTAGTTTAAACGCTTTGGTCGCTGGAGACTTGAATACTATTTTTCGTTTATACTTATATTACCATTAATATGTATCCTCCCAGCGAGTAGTACTTTCACTCGATCTCTCTCTCTCTCTCTCTTTCTCTCTCTCTCTCTCTTTCTCCTCCCCTCCCTCTCTCTCTCTCTTTCTCTCGCTCGCCCTCTCTCGCTCTCTTTCTCCGCTCTCCCCTTCTCATATGTTTCCTCTTGTACGCGCGCGTGTGTGTGTGTGTGTGTGTGTGTGTGTGGGGGGGTGTGTGCGCGCGCGCGCGCGTGTGTGTGTGTGTGTGTGTGGCATGGACCGTGTGAATACATACACGTGTGTATGTGGGAGAGAGATGAATGCTATGTGCTGGGGGGGAGGTGACCGGCCGGCTGGGGGGCGGCTCGCTAGAGCCATAAAGTGAAGACGGAATGAGCTCTGGGGGTTGCGTCACGGTGGGTCGGTCCCCGCCTCCTCTATGGGGTGGGGGGGGGGGGGGGGGGTTGGCTAATATCACTCGTCTTGGGACTGATGGGGAGGAGGGGGGGTGGGGGGGGAGGAGTGTTTTTCCTTTACTATATTTGTACACACTGACTGTAGTCCTTTCTATTAGAATGAGTATATTACTTTGAATGCATTGCTGCCCTCTATCCCAGCTCTATGACACCACTGTTTTGAATTCTGGTCTCTGTAGTTTTATGATGGCTCTCAGGGGCTCCCCTTCTCTCTACTTACATCTAGTGGACGTTGTGTGAAATGCGCAGAGAGAAGAGACAAATTAAAGAACAAATATGACTCAACTAGAGGGTCGCGGCCCTTCGGGCTGCTCACATCTAGTTTAAAAAAAAAAAAAAAAAAATATGACTCAATGTGAATGATTGTGTATGTTTGTATGTACATATGCATTTATGTGTGTGTATGTGTGCATGCATAATTACTTCTTTCTTTCCTTTTATTTTAGTTTTCCATCTTTCTTTTGGAATTAGAGCCCTCTATGCCCCTGTGCTAATTATACTCAACATTATAGATATATTCAAATATTCTAAAATAGAAAACTGTCTGATGGTCTGAAGAGGGGGAGCCCTTGGAGCCTTAATATTTTTTATGTGTACGTATGTATGTGTGTATATGTGTATATGTATGTATATGTATGTGTGTATGAGTATGTATGTATGTGTATATGTATGTATATATGTATACATATATATATATATTTTTTTTTTTTCCTTTTTTATAATTTCTCAACGAACACAGTTTAGCCTACATTATAGAGAACGTTGTGGCTTAGGAGATTTAACTGGAACATGGGAATAGGACAGTTAAATTGTATTTTCCTTTACTTTTCTACTTTTTTTTTTCTTTTCGTTTTAACTTGAAATTGCTCTTTTTTGTTTAATGCCTACTTGTACATATTATATTGATATCATTTTGTTACTGTGTTTTGGTGCTCTTAAATTAATAATCGGACTTACTATGCTGAGGTTATTATATTTATTTCTATTATTATTTTGGTGAGAATTAATAGAGGAAGGGACCCAAATGATTGCAATATACTAGCAGGCTCAGATTGTTGGTGTTTTGGTATCTCCCCCTCTCCCCCTTTAAAAAGAATAACCCTCATGTTGATCCTTTGTTAATACACCATAAACAACAAAGCTAGGAATATTTTAATTTTCAAGTTACTTGATTTAATTTCCACAATATTATAGTTATGGTTTAATTGATAAGGGTAAGCCACCCGCCGTGCGAATAGAGAGAGACACGGCTAGAAAGAATAAGGATCGGCTGCCCCACCTAGTGGTGGGTCTTCACCCGCTGACTTCGAAGACAGCGGGTTTCAGCGCGACCACAATAGTGGAAGCCATTTTTTGTTTTGTTTGCCCCCCCCCTTTTTTTGTCATGTCATGTCGTTTTTGTGCTGCCAACACCAAACAGGTAGTTAAGAATAGGTCATGTATCGCAATTACAAGCTAGTATCGCTGAATGTCAATGGGCTTAATCATCCAATCAAAAGAAGTAGGGTAATGTCAAAAATGAAGAAGGAGAAAAACGAAATCATATTTTTCCAAGAGACACATCTATCTAGAAATGAACATGAAAAACTGAAAAAATTTGGCTTTATGAACTCTTTCTATAGCTCCTTTACTGGAAGCCACAAGAGAGGGGTCTCGATTTTAATACATAATTCTCTTAACTTTGAATTATTGAAAGAGATCAGAGATAAGGAAGGTCGATTTATCCTGGTTCGGTGCAAAATTGATAACACTCTGGTTACTTTACTCAATGTGTACGTCCCTCCTGGAGAAAATAAGAAACTTTTGAGGAGTGTCTTTGAATTGATTGACACCGAGGCACAAGGTATATTTATTATGGGTGGTGATATGAACATGGCATTAAATAATCAGAAAGACACCACAAGCCGTAAGAGAGCCCTAAACTCCCAAGTTAAAATGTTTAGGAACCTCCTCGAGGAGGCTGGCTTGATGGACATCTGGAGAGATTTTCACCCATCAGAGCGTAATTATTCACACTACTCAGCCTCATATAACACATATGCAAGACTCGATTATATATATATTTCTGAAATTACATTTAGATAGTAGACCCAGGAAAACCATCTGGAGGCTGAACACGGGCCTTCTCAATAACATATTGGTAACTGACGAGATAAAATCGGAAATTAAAACATACATAGAAAATAATGACAATGGTGAAGTTAACCCATGCATATTATGGGATGCCTTGAAGGCTGTGGTAAGAGGGAAAATCATCGCGACTAGTTCAATCTTAACTCATTGAATGCCATTTCAAGATGGCCCCCAAGTACCAGACTGCCACTATCCTAGATTTCTAGTGCACGGATCAATTTTTAGTGCACGGATCGTGCACGCCCATGCACCATATATGCATCATATGTGTAGTACTTTTTAACAGCTTTCAAACAAAAAAATCCGCTTGGAAATCCGTTCAGGCATTCATGAGTTACAAGCCTTCAAAGTCAGACAAAACAGCCATTTTTGACATTTTGAAAGATGTGTTTGTTTGTTATGGGGCTACACATGCAATTTCACAATTGCGATCATGCCTAATACATTTGAGGCATTTTTAGAATTTTTTTTATAAAAAAAAAATTTGAAAAAAAAAAAATGGCTTCCAACTCGGGAAACTCGGGCTGTGGCAGCCTGGGAGTACTGTAATAACTCGTGAAACTCGTGCCTTGGCAGTCAATGAGTTAAAAAAAGCCAGAGAGCAGAAATTAAAATCACTAGAAGAAGAGCTTGGAACTTTGGGGAAAAAACACATGGAAAGTAATGAACCTCAAATATTGGAACGAATCAAAATTATAAGAAAATAAATCGACGTAATTTATAAACAAGAAACAGAGAAAAAATACAAATATTTGAGACAAAACTACTATGAAGCGGGCCCAAAAGCCACAAGGCTCCTGGCAAGAAGATTACGTAAACAGCGAACCTTGAACACCATAAATAAAATTAGAGACCAGGAAAAACTTCTAGCAATTTAGATGACATAGAGAAATCATTTGAATCTTATTATAACACACTGTACACCCAACCCCCCCAAGAGAATACTGATGATATGCAAACATTTCTTGATTCCCTAGACTTACCCTCCATAGGAGAACAGCAAAACAAACTTATGACAACAAGAATTACAGAGGAAGAACTAGAAGACGCAATAAAAATACTTAAGAATAATAAAACTCCAGGGAGCGACGGCCTCCCTGCAGAATGGTACAAAGCGTTCATAGAGGAAATAAAACCGATTTTGCTCGCCTCCTTTAATTGGACCTTGAGAAAGGCAATTATACCACCGTCATGGGAACAAGCAGTGATCTCAGTAATCCTGAAAGAGGGTAAGGATAAAGAACTATGCAGCTCATATAGGCCCATTTCCATTCTGAATCAAGACTATAAACTCTACGCCTCCATCATGGCCAGAAGACTCAGTTCTTTCATCCCAGATTTGATAGACGAGGACCAGACAGGCTTCGTCAGAGGCAGGCAAACCCAAGACAACATTAGACGTACGTTACACGTTCTCCGCCATGTTGAAAAAGGGAAAAATCGCTTACTAATGACAAGTTTAGACGCGGAGAAAGCCTTTGACCGCGTGTCCTGGAAGTTTCTGTTTAACTCACTTACTGCCAATTAAAAATGCCCTCGAGTGGCATTAGTGCCAGCCCTCTCCATAGACTTCCATGTAATTTGTAGTGCACAGATCATGCACACCCATGCACAGATCATGCACCATGTTTGTGCAGGCTGTTCACAGCTTTCAAACAAAAAAAAAAGATTGGAATTCCGTTCAGGCATTCTTGAGATAATAGCCATTATGTTTTCCTAAAATGTAAACAAAGATGGCTGCCATGTTTGATAGATGGGGTTGCTATGGGGGTTAAACATGCAATTTCGCGATTTCTATCATGCCTACTACATTTTTTGGGGTCCAAAAAATGTTTTTGAAAAAAAAAAATTTTTTTGTTTTTTTTCTAAGTAAAAGTCGCCCAAAGTCGCTTGGCAGGGAAGCCCATAGTGAGAAAGTTGCTCTAAAAGTCGCCTGGCACTGTATGAGTTAAGGTATTGGAAAGATTTGGATTTACTGAAGAATCTATTAACTGCATTAGAGCACTCTATTCTAAACCAATTGCCAGGATAAGGGTAAATGGTCGTCTCTCGGACGGCATCCCTTTATCCCGTGGAACAAGACAAGGATGTCCCCTATCAGCGACCCTATTTGCGATTTTTGTAGAACCGCTAGCTCAAGCTATAAGAGAAGATGAGATCATAAAAGGAGTTGTCATGAAAGGAACAGAGCATAAAATTGCTCTATATGCAGATGATATAATACTCTATATAAGTAATCCTAATCAGTCCCTCCCTCATCTCTTTGACCTTCTTCAGACATATGGTTCATACTCGGGATACAAATTAAATGTCAACAAAACACAAATCCTACCTCTTAATTTTACTCCAAGTGTAGATATTGCCCAGAACCTACCTTTCAATTGGAACACTAAGGCCATAAAGTATTTAGGAGTTTGGATAACGAAGACTTATGATAAGATGTATGACAAAAATTACAACCCTATAAACTCTAAAATAAAAGATGACCTAAGCCGCTGGTCCCTTCTCCCACTAACGCTGAGTTCAAGAATCGAGACTATCAAGATGAACGTCTTGCCAAGACTTCTATATCTGTTCTTATCCTTACCAATTGATGTTCCTCCCAAACAATTTGACGAATGGGATAAACAAATATCACGGTTTATATGGAATGGTAAAAGACCTCGAATTAAATATGTAACGTTACAGCTAAGTAAGCCAAAGGGAGGCATGTCATTACCAAATCTCAGAGAATATTATTATGCTGCCCAACTTAGATATGTAGCTGCTTGGTGTGACAACAGTATAATAACTAAATGGAAAGACATTGAAATGTATGATCAAAATGTCCCAATTCAGGCAATGTTAGGCGATAAACAATTAGCTAAGGCTAATATTGACAAACTAGATACAATTACTGCCTTTTCATTACAGACCTGGCTAAATGTGGTTAAACGACTAAAAATTGAAAAACAATCAAGAAAATTGAGATGGGTAGCTTATGACACAGCATTTAAACCTAGAGAAATGGATCAAAGATTCAAACTCTGGACGTCAAGAGGAATAACATCCTACTCTAAGATCACAGTGGCAAATAAAATACAGAGCTTTCAGTCCCTGAAAGACACATATAACTTAGATAAAACAGATTTCTATAGATATCTACAGCTACGAGATTATTTCATTGAGGAAATCCAAAACTGCGACTCACAGACAAGCCCAAACAGACTTATCCAAACGATTGAACAGACCTACACAAGTGGATCCAAGAAAATGGTATCAAAATTATATCAAAGTATTGCGGACTGCAGAAAACACACCACAGACTACATCAGAGAAAAATGGGAAAAAGAAATGGATATTCAAATTACACAGGAACAATGGTTAAACATATGCGAGACTCAATATACAACAACGAGTTCCAACACTTGGCGTGAATTCGGTTGGAAAAATATTACACGCTTTTTCATTACTCCAAAACTTAAATCTAAACAACTGGGAGTACCCCAAGATTGTTGGAGAGGTTGTAAAGATGTAGAAGCAAATCACTACCATATTTTCTGGAGCTGTTCGGGAATACAGAAGTACTGGGAAGATATCTCTGAAGTAATACAGAAAATACTAAATATTGAAATATTAATGTCTTGCCTACTACTGTACCTAGGAGACCTACCCGAAGAGATCGTAGGAAACGACAGATATCTCATGAAAATATTCTTGACCGCAGGGAAAAAAGCGATTACCCGCAAATGGCTACAAGCCGAACCACCCAATATAACAGAATGGTTCCAAATAATGTCTGAGATTTTTGAAATGGAAAGGATGACTGCTAACTTGAGGATGAAAAGGGATGCCTTCGAGGCCAAATGGGAGAAGTGGATAAGACAAGAAAATCAGGAGGAATAAGAAATATTGCTCTTACTCAAAGATTACTTATGGTTGACCATAGAAAGATGATTGGCCCATGACATTCAAGCGATTGCATACACAATTAGCTGTTCTGATTCATACCTTACCAATAGAACATTTTAGTACAATACATAATTCTGATTTATTATACATGGAAAAAGGATAGACCTAGGAGAAAGGACAAAAAGGGTCTACTCTGTTCTATTATTTATCTGTGCTTATTTTTCTATTTTCTTTTTGCAATGTACCTACATACCATTGATTTTATTTTAATATTTGTCGTAAATTTTATATTTCATGAAAAAATGGAAGGAGAAAAAAAAGGCAAAACAATATCTCGCTTTATTCTGATCGTACTGCTTTCTTTTTTTTTTTTTTTTTTTTTTTTAACCCTTTCTTTTAATGTACCTTGCTTATCTTTATAAGAAATGTGCTACTATATCCCACAGTATATTTTTACAGCAGGACAGTAAAGAACAACTAGACCTCTTTCTACCATTTTGTAGCTATGATCCCCAGCTTTCAAATGAAATGAAAAAATGAAAATGAATAAAAATCCAATGACTGGCTCCCAGCCAAATTGGGACACATATGATGTTCGGCAGCCCTATATGTTGTTAATTTATTGCTATTTTATTTTATTTTGTTTTGTGTTTGATATATGTGTGTCACTGTTTGTTTAATGTCCTTTAACTTTGTACTTGTCAAATAAAAAAATGTAAGTGAAAAAAAAAAAATCATTTGTAAAATGATAAATACAAAACAAACGGTTTTGGACATACAAGGTTTCCACCCGACGACGAAATATAACTCATGTAATTGGCCCACTGGCTTGTCACTTGATCTGAAATGGCAAATCTTTGAGTAGTAGCAGCAGCGCTATAGAGAGATAAAATCTTACAAATCTCTATAGCGCGCAATGAGGGACTCTCCAACTCTTTTTCCCGGGCTGAATCAGGGGCCCAGCACGTCACTGACCAGACCAGTTGATGTCTGCTTTCTGCACACTGTTCTTATTGTAGTGGACGAGAGTTGATGCTTTCTGCACACTGTTCTTATTGTACTGGACGAGAGTTGATGCTTTCTGCACACTATTCTTATTGTAGTGGACCAGAGTTGATGCTTTCTGCACACTGTTCTTATTGTACTACCAGAGTTGATGCTTTCTGCACACTGTTCTTATTGTACTGGACCAGAGTTGATGCTTTCTGCACACTGTTCTGTTCTTATTGTCTGCTTTCTGCACACTGTTCTTATTGTAGTGGACGAGAGTTGATGCCTTCTGCACACTGTTCTTATTGTACTGGACGAGAGTTGATGCCTTCTGCACACTATTCTTATTGTACTGGACGAGAGTTGATGCCTTCTGCACACTGTTCTTATTGTAGTAGACGAGAGTTGATGCCTTCTGCACACTGTTCTTATTGTAGTGGATCAGTTGTTGTCTACTTTCTGCACACTGTTCTTATTGTAGTGGACCAGAGTTGATGCTTTCTGCACACTGTTCTTATTGTAGTGGACCAGAGTTGATGCTTTCTGCACACTGTTCTTATTGTAGTGGACCAGAGTTGATGCTTTCTGCACACTGTTCTTATTGTACTGGACCAGACGGAGCCATTTATACCAACACATGGGAGACATGGAATATTAGGAGTGGTGGAAACAGTAGTGGAATTCTGGGGGAAATATAACAGATCAGAGTTCACAACACAGAGGGCGCTCTCCATTCCGACATGTCGCCACTCCGACATTGACCCAGGGGGGGTCCCCAAATTATTTTTGGAGGGTCACCAGAAGATTTAACTTAATGTGAAACATTGTTTTCTCACTCAACAGCAAACAACCCAACACAAAGTTTAAGTTTATAGAGGGTATATGCACATTTCTACAGTGTCATTTTAGAGGATTTAAAAAGTCCTTAAAATGTCAAATTAAACATTGGCCAAATTGACAAATATTAGAGGCAAAAATTGTGAAAATAGACGATCTACATGCTTACAACGACTCTCGTTGCGAGGCGTTGTGAGTATGTAGATCTGCTATTTTCAAAATATAATGCCTCATCTCTTAGTGTCCGTCAGGGTGGGGGGTCCCCAGTTCAAATATGATTATTTTGGGGGTCACGGCCTGAAAAGGTTGGGAACCACTGAAATTTCCTTTCTACTCGGTCTGTGGGCACAGTTCAGAAACCTGTCTACCAGTGACATCATCGATTGGCAAATAATTATCGTGAGAACAATATGGCCTCCATTATAGCACAGTAACTTTTCAGCAAGGTAAATAGGAGGTAGGGACATCACGTGACAACAGGGATGCGCCATGTCCGGCCATGAAGCTCACCATGGGTGCCAGTATCACGAGACTATCCACCGTTTCCTGTCTGTGAACCAAATCTCACGATACTTCGGAGACAGAAACAGTTATTATTTACTGTTATTATTATTTTTTCATTATGTACTGTGCACATCGAAAAGCAAGTGATTGTAAAAATACCTTTGATATGTCTTCTTTTATATTCCTGAACAGATTATATGACAAAGGTCTCACTCGTTCATAAATAGTGTTTCTTCCAGGTTTGTTCATGAGGTGATCTCAGCTGATCTAGCCGGCTCCATTCACTGTCAGGTAATTTCATCACACTTCCGGTGCGAGTTCTGGCACCCATATGGTGAGCTATGGCGCGTCCCTGTTGTCATGTGATGTCCCTACCTCCTATTTACCTTGCTTTTCAGGAATAGAGCATCGCAGCAAAAGTGGTTTACTGGGGTCACTTAAAAATCGCCCATTCATTTTCCCCATAGACCTTTACTAAAATATTTATAACAATTATGTTAAGCCTCGAACAAAGCCATCCAGGATGGCAGTGAATCATGACCATACAACATTTGATCCTATGTGAAAACATATTTTAATATTATATTATTTGATATACTACATTTAATAAATACCCTTTGTTTTTCAAAACGTTCGTTTCATAGAAACAAAGGTTTCATGTTCATGATTCACTGGATGGCTGGATTCCTGGATGGCTTTGTTCGAGGCTTAACATAATTGTTATAAATATTTTTGTAAAAGTCTATGGGGAAAATGAATGGGTGATTTTTAAGTGACCCCAGTAATCCACTTCCGCTGCGATGCTCTATAGAAAAGATAGTGATGAGGTCACTGGTAGGCGGTTTTCTTATATGAGACACAAAAGAGGTGAAGTCGTCCTTTAATGTGGTGCGAAAACAGCACAGACCCTTTCATCATTCCAGCAGAAAATATAGCTACGGTCTAACATGTTAACATGTTAACATGTAATGTACATGATAATATGTTCTGTACCATGCTTTTTAAGCAGAAGAAAAGTCCCAACAGATATGCTTGGACCCGAGTTGTTCCTATGTATTCATTAATGTTACACTACTAAACAAACATCACATAAATGAATCCATGTTTGATCCAGGGTGGGCTGGGATGCAGTGAAACTGGGCCGCGCAACACAACGCAACCCTTTGGCATGACCACAGAGGAAAATACATCCATGGATATATATATATTTAACTCTCAAAGACCTGGAACACGCCCGATTTTTAGATTAGATTTTAACCACTTTAACCATCATTTTATGCTTTAACGATTGAAAAATAGCAGATCTACAAGCTCACAGCGCGGCACCGAGTGCCGTGCTGCGAGCTTGTAAATCTGCTATTTATTTATTTTTAATCTTGAAAATGTGTGCACGTCTTTGAACATCTTTGACCCGATCGTTGACATGACTTCTAAATCCTTCCTCTAAATCAACTGCTCTCAAACCTTTTCCATATCAAGGACCCCCCAAAATTACATACATGTACTTGGCCGCGGACCCCCTTCTCAAAATATGTTCCAGGGATCACCCAGAAGCAAATATTTGAGTGACAAATGTTCGCTTTTAAATAGATATAATCAAAGACTTCATCATGATTTTTCTAAAAATAGCAGATCTACAAGCTTGCAGCGCTGTGAGCTTGTATATCTGCTAGTTTTCAATAGTTAAAGCATCACATAGTTCTAGTCCTAAATGCCTTAATAGAGGCGATAGCTGACTTTTTTTGTTTGTTTGATTGTTTGTTTTGTAACTGTACTGTCTGTTGGCGTTTGTTGTAATTATCGTCTTTCTTGATCTGCTTGGTGTTTGCATCCATAATGTATGGTCTGCGCCTCAAATGTTAGCTTGTTTCTTTGCTTTGTTTCATCATTTATTGATTTAGTTCTACTTCAAACCGATGCCCACCCAGTGGGCTGTGGGTTTGATCTGCACTCTCCCCATAATTATTATCACTACATGTCGTCATACAGTAGCATATAGTTTGTCCACACATGTTATGGCAACAAAATGTACTTAAATGAGTAGTTCACCCCCAAAATGACTTTTTTTCTATTGATTAGTCACGCCATGGAGACTAGAGTTCAATAATATTGTTAGTTTTTTGTCGCATTCCTAAGACAAAAATGTGTTAACAATACATTTACCCCCATTCGTTCCGGATGGGGACCCGTTTCGAAACGGGTCCCCATCCGGAATCAATGGGGGTAAATTTACTCGAATCAAAATGTTGTCTTAGGAATGTGACAAAACCCAAAAATATTATTGAAATCTACTCTCCATTGCATGAGTAATCAATAGGGGGGGAAAAAAGTCATTTTGGGGGTGAACTACTCCTTTAAAGTACAAAAAGTAAAAATATAACATGTTAGAAAATAGCAGATCTACAAGCTAAAATAGGGCTAATAGTGGTTAATGCATGTTTTATAATAGTTTTATTTAATATCTACAAAGTAACTAGTAACTAAAGTTTTCAAATAAATGTAGTGGAGTAAAAATACAACATTTGGATCTCAAATGTAGTGGAGTAGAAGTAAAGGTATTGGAAATTGGAAATACTCAAGTGAAGTACAAATACCTAAATATTATACTTAAGTGCAGTACTTAGGGTTGAGCGATAGGAGGTTTCTGCCATACGGTGACAATATGTGATATGTGCACATAATAGACGCGCACATGTCTGACTACGCTTGCACCTCATGGTACTCCAACATCAAAAGACTAATTAAGCTCCAAACCTCCCAAAACAAACTGAATCGGCTACTTCTTGACCTGGGGCCCATGACCCATGTTTCTCCCACACATTTTGCTAGTCTAAGTTGGCTCAGCGTTGAAAGGTTAAACAACTAAAAATGGGATTGACTTTCAAAATAGTCGACACTAATCTGCCCTCCATCCCCTCAGTACCCGCATATCTGACCAAACATCTCCAAACGGTTAGTGACACCCACAGCCACAACACCAGAGGGAGCGCACACAATGATCTGATAACACAAACCCACAAGACAAATATGGGTAAATTCTCCTTCTACAACACCCAGGTGTGGAATTCCTTGACTACCTCCATTAAAACATGTAGCTCGCTGGCATCCTTCAAAACTGCCCTGAAAACTCACCTTTCAGGAGGCCAGAGAAGAAGGTCTCTGCCCCCCCCCCCCCCCCCCCCCCTCTTACCTTAGCCCCACCAACTTGTTCCCCTATCCTGTACATATAGTGTTTTTATAACTGCAATATTATTGAATGTTTTCTTTGCTTGTTATTTATTATGATCATGAATTAAATACAGAGGGCTTCCAACGTAAAAAGTCTTATTTGGGATGTTCCTTCAATTGTATTGATATACTTGTACTGTTCTCCATTTTCGTCTAATAAAATAATCAATCAAAACTCCCGGGGTCACGTGTCAGGTTGAGAAATGTATTTCTGGCATATTATCAACATATCTTCATAATATAAAACAAAAGTTCTGTTATGGTCTACAGTATGTTGTTTTAAGTTTCAGTGCTTTATATCTATCTGTATAGGACTAAATGTTTTTTTTTCTTTGTGTGTGCTTGTGTAATCTCGACAGCATTGCAGAGGACAAATTAAACATTGGCCAAATTGTCAAATATTAGAGGCAGGACTTGTGAAAATAGCCGATCTACATGCCCATCTACATGCTCACAACGCCTCACAACGCGAGGCGTTCGAGAATAAAATAAAGATTTCAACCAATCAATGACCACGTATCTCCATATTGTAACTGTTTTTCTTCCTTTCTTTTTTTAAGTTCTCCCGGTAGCTTGAGGAAGGCCGAAAGGGACCTTTACAGGTCTACTACATAATGGTGGTCCTTGATATTAAAACGTTTACGAAACCACTGCTATTCTGTTGTTGTTGTGATTCTGCTATGGGGCCTTCCTGAAATAAAAAACGACAACAACAGGCAAAGTATTTTTTGCTATGTTTGATTTGGGGTGCTGGAACACCTGCAGCACCCCTAGTTCCCACGCTGTGGCAGAGTCCTGCACACAGTGGCTCCGGCCATCACATTCACTTTCACTTTCAGCGGTGTGGCGATGCGCGGAAGCAAAGAAAGTCACCACAGTTTGATTTGATCATTGCTTAGTCAAGGGATTTCTAAAATTAAAACATCTCCATATTGCTTGGGAAGTCTACTTCGCAGAGAAACCGTGGCCTTTGCGATTCACTAATCGCGCGATTTCACATGGCGATTTCGGTTTGAAAACGATTAACCATGCAGCACTAGTTCTTTTCTGCTGAGGAGGGGGCGGTGGGGGCCTTTTTGGTCGCCGGGGGCCTTACGCAGTCTGCGTAGTCTGCGTATACGGCCCGCCGGCGCTGTTGGGGTTAATCACGTCAATTGGTGGTCCGCGGCTCGAATGGCGAATAAATGATGGACCTTGATGTGAAAAGTGTTGAAAACCACAAATGCTCAGTCCCCAGCATCACCTAACAGCCCAGTGCTTTTCAACCCTTTTCACATCAAGGGGGTCCGGAATCCCTGGGGGGTCCTCAGAGTTACTACAGGGGGTCCTCCAAATCTTTGTGTGATATAAACTTTTTTTTTCTTTAACCACTTGAACCCCAGCATCCATATTCTGGGAACTTTAGACAAAAATAGCAGATCTACAAGCTCACAACTATTTGGCTATTTTTGGCAAAGAGGTTTGGTGTAGAGGGGAAAAAGAGCAGACTAAGTACAGAGTGAAAGGTCAAGTGTATTAAGTATTGACGGTTCAAGTGATTAAATATCTGAAAACACAAATTGACATGAATCCAAAATACACTGATGATCGTGCTGTCAAACTATGGAATCTATGAACAGGTTGTGGGGGTCCCTGCTTCATCTCTCTCTCAACTAAGGGGTCCTTGGCCTGAAAACGTTGAAGACCCCTGGTCTACACGGACGGCATATCTGACATTTTCATTTTTCTCCAGAGACCGCCGCCTTTAGAAGTTACAACATTCCTCTTCTTTTTTTGTATTTTTATTTTGGGCCATCAAAAAAACGTCCAGAAATCCTCAACCTTCTTCAAATTGCCTGGTGGATTAGTCGAACGGTCTCCACTGTCGGACGGAGATAGCAGCAAGCAGGGATGTTTCCCATTTTATACATGAAATCCCCCAAATTCCTTCATTTGAATGTTTGGCGAATTGCCACCGTCAACAGGATAATCCACTGCGAGGCGTCCTGACAACAACAGAAGGTTATTCAACCCTTTATTTCAGAGCTTTGCATTCTGAAACACACCTTATCATTCTGTAATGCTGGACAAAACCCTGCGTTGGAGTGGAAGTAGAGATACTCTTATTATTCAAAGTCGATCTGTAAAATGTGTACTTGCGTTATAGGGCACGGTCACGCCTATGAGAGTGGATTCTGCCGATGCATTTCAAAGAGAATGGCGTGCATTTATGGTTTTCAGCACAGCTTTCTGCGTCCCGCGCAGACCTTGCGTTTTTTTCTCAACCTTTTCAAGCCGTGACCCCCACAATAATCATATTTTAACTGGGGTTAGGGCACTGCCTAAATATTTTTTTTTTGTCGACTAAATCAGATCTAGTCGACTAGAATCTTATATTTTGTCGACTACACTAAAACCAAAACATTCCAGATGACTAAAATATGACTAACTAAATTCCATTGTATTCAAAAGACTATGACAAAAATCAAAATGTCCTCATCTAAACACTGATTTAAATGGAGGAAGAAATCTGTTTGCATTCACCATTCATATGCGGGCATGAATAACAGGAGTTATGATGGAATACATAACAAATAGATGAATAACACATATTAATCATCACTGAATGGTTTCCACAGGAAGATAAATATAGAGTAGAGCCAAGCAGACGCCTGGATAATCACAGATAAGGTCGTGTGCAGTAGCGTAAAGTAACCAAGTACAATTACTCAAGTAGCCAACTGTACTTTAGTACAATTTTTTTTCTTTTTTTTCCCCAATTTTTTGTACTTTTACTTCTACTCCACTGCATCTCAGAGGCAAATATTGTAATTTACTCCACTACAATTATTTGAAAACTTTAGTTACTTAGTAGATCTGTATTATTGTTACAAAACATACAGTAACCATGTCTTCAGCTTGTATTATACATTTCAGACATTTGAGGAAAAAGTAAGCCATTTACCATGAGAGGGAGTGGGTTGTTGGCTGATTTACCACTGTTTCAGGGTTGTGCCAAACAACCCACGACCCTTGAATGGTAAATTGCTTTTCTACCACTTCTACCATATAAATGAAAGAAAACACAGTTGTAACTTGCAATGTTACAACTGCAACACAACAGTGGGCGGGGTCCATGAGCCAACTCAAGGTTGTTGACTGATTTACCACTGCTTTAAGCCAATCAGAATCCAGTATCTGAACATGTGACCACAAAAAGTGGCAGAAAAGCTGATCTACAAGCTCACAATGCAACGTGACGCAACTCATTGTTATTCCAGTTATTTTCAAAAGAAATGGGACATCCTGACCTGCATAATGAGTACTTTCTTACTTGTTGATACTTTTAAGTACATTTTGATGCCAATACACGTGTAATTTTACTGAAGTTACATTTTGAATTCTGTACTTTTACTCAACGGTAACAGATGGTCTCTACATTACAGCAGCGATACTTTTACTTGAGTAAAACATCTGAGTACCAACTGGATGGAGCCAAGCAGAGGCGTGAATAATTAGAGTCAGATAAGGCTGCACCGTGCGTGTGCGTGTGCGTGTGTGTGTGTGTGTGTGTGTGTGTGTGTGTGTGTGTGTGTGTGCGCGCGCGCGCGCGTGCGTGCGTGCTTGTGTGTGTGTGTGCGTGCAGGGGCGTCACAAGGGCGAGGGGGGGGAGTGGGACAGAGTTTCTAGGGCCCAAGGTGCTGGGGACTTGCCGCGCTGCAAGCTTGTAGATCTGCTATTTTTTTAAAGTCGTAAAAATGTGTGCAAATCTTTGAATATATGTATTTTTTAAGCGAACATTTGCAACTAAAATGTTGCTTCCGGGGGTCCCTGGAACTAAATATTTTGATATGGGGGTCCGTGGCCGAATACATATCATTTTGGGGGTCCTTCACATGAAAAAGTTTGAGCACCACTGACATAGAAACATGTTTTTTTTTTTTTAAACGTTCAAAGACTCTGCTGTGAGCTTGTATATCTGCTATTTTTCAATAGTTAAAGCAAAAAATAACACAGTGAATCATTGTACCAGTCCCAGGGCCCAGAACTTGGTGCGACACCCCTGCGTTTGTGTGTGTGTGTGTGTGTGTGTGTGTGTGTGTGTGCGTGCGTGCGTGCGTGCGCGCATTACTGCATCACGCTGGGTGTCATCAAGCGCGGCTCTCCCCACGGGTGACATTATCTGCAAAGGTCACCATGCAAGCTGAACATGGCTATAAAGTTTACTGTGTGTGTCTGCGTGTGCTTGTGTGTGTGTGTGTGTGTGTGTGTGTGTGTGTGTGTGTGTGTGTGTGTGTGTGTGTGTGTGTGTGTGTGTGAGACATGAGGGGTGGAGGTTGTGGTTTGGTAGCCAAGGAGTGTGTCTGTGCACAGTTTGGCATGGATAGGGGCACAACGGTGGCGGAGATATGAGTAGGGCAAAAGCGTTATGCTGCAGCGATACAGTATTTTATATGTCAGTATTTTACGCTGCAGTAGTGCTGTTCAACCATGCGGTTCAAAGGGCTTTACATCCAACGCAGCATTAAGACATCAAGGCACAGAGCTTTGCGAGACAAATCTAAAAATAAAGATAAGCTCAATTAGGGGGAAATCTCGCTCTTTCAACAAGTCATTCTTTCGACTATGAGCGTCGGCAGGTTAGTAACTCACCCGCGTCACGGTTACTGAGGTTAGGGTTTGGGTTAGGTTTAGGCATAGAGGTTAACATTCACCAGCCTCGGCAGGTTAGCTTTTTCACCAGGTTAACATTCGTCAGCGTCGAAAGAATGGACCGCAGAACAGATGCTATGACGCAATATCAACACGCTCCCCTGAATTGCAGTGCGGGTGAAATTGTTATTACTACCAGAAAGACTTCCTAATCGGGAGATAAGCGACCGCCACGTCGCATACACAAACTTTAGAAGGCAATCGTAGCCAATCAGGAGGGAATATGGGAAATCCATGTTGATGACATGACTTTAGAGATACTGTGTACCGATTTTTTAAGGCAAAATCGGTAGGGAGTCTTAGCTTTTTACCTTTTTATTTTATTGTTTCATTTGTTTTCTAATATTGGGTGCCGCGATGCCCCCCACAACACAAAACAGAAAAAATACAACACTATGGCACCACCTCTTTAAACCATTCAATGCTTTATAAAAAAATGTATTTTTGAAATGTGGCAGTTAGGGAGCCAGCGTAAAGGAATGGTTTCCAATCATTATTTCATGGAACAGAAGTGTGTGTGTGTGTGTGTGTGTGTGTGTGTGTGTGTGTGTGTGTGTGTGTGTGTGTGTGTGTGCGTGTGTGACCAAACCCTGATGCTACAAAACAAATAAACAACTAAGTTATGTTTTATTGTCGTATACGTCTTCCTGTTATGACTCTGTGTGTCACATCTCCCACTGTGTTCCCATGGGCTGCACTTCTTTCCACGGGCTGTGTGTGTGTGTGTGTGTGTGTGTGTGTGTGTGCGTGCGTGCGTGCGTGCGTGCGTGCGTGCATGCGTGCTTGTGCACCTTAGATCAGCCAACACAGAGATGCTGTTCAAGCCTTCCTCTAAAACACCCTGGACGACACTCCACGTGTCCCAGACTCTTCTCCCTTCCCTAAAACGCCCTGGACGACGCTCCGCGCGTCCCAGACTCTTCTCCCTTCTCTAAAACACCCTAGACTCTTCTCCCTTCCCTAAAACACCCTGGACGACGCTCCACGCGTCCCAGACTCTTCTCCTTCCCTCTAAAACACCCTGGACGACGCTCCACGCGTCCCAGACTCTTCTCCCTTCTCTAAAACACCCTGGACGACGCTCCACGCGTCCCAGACTCTTCTCCCTTCCCTAAAACACCCTGGACGACGCTCCACGCGTCCCAGACTCTTCTCCCTTCCCTAAAACACCCTGGACAACGCTCCACGCGTCCCAGACTCTTCTCCCTTCACTAAAACACCCTGGACGACGCTCCACACGTCCCAGACTCTTCTCCCTTCCTCTAAAACACCCTGGACGACGCTCCACCAGACTGTGGAGTGTTTATATTTTCCTATTCATATTTTGTACTTTGCTCACATGAACAGTCTTTCTGCTTTAATCCATAATGTGTGCAATTTTAATCAGTAAACACAGCGTTTCCATGTGGAAATACTGTGTTATCTCTCTGGTAATGAGCACCTGGATGAGCTGTGCAGTAGAGAGGTTATAGGATCTACTCTGGGATGAAGGAGATGCCTGCACTGAGGTCAGGATGGATTTCATGCTTTGTGAAAACTAAACTCAGACTCTGGAGAAGGAGAGCAGATGAACAGGGCAGACATACAGTGTTAACCCATTTAGGCCTAGAATTATTGAATGCTTTAACCAGTGAAAAATAGCAGATATACAAGCTCACAGCGCGGCACGAGTGCCGCGCTGCGAGCTTGTAGATCTGCTATTTTTGAAAAATCGTGAAAATGTGTGCAAATCTTTGAATATGTATTTTCAAAGCGAACGTTTGTTGGAGCGGTGAAAGTGCTCCCAATAGACAGGTATGTCCGTGGGTATGTGGGTGGGTGGCTGGCTGGCTGGCCGTGTCCGTAGCCTGGCAATACCTTGAGTGGCCACACACAACACACTAGTTAAAGGAGGGGCGCTGTTTTGTGCAGGCCAGGCACACTCACCAGTCACCACTAGGGTTGGGACTCGTTAGGATTTTAACGATTCCGAGTCCTTAGCGATTCCCTCTTAACGATTCCGGTTCCTAACGGTTCTCTTAACGGTTCCAATATATATATTTTTTCATATCTTCTGACACTGACGCTTCTGTATGTCCTATAGAAAAATAAAACATGAACGATTGAGACCATTTAACAGTAGTTGTTTACATAAGCCTAATGGGCGTTCAAATAAATAATAATTTAGGTATAGTTGTTGTAATACAAATTTATATTGTAATATAATCACAGTTAAGGGTCAATTTGTTTCTTACCAATAGGGCTACTTTTGTGTAATTGAAAATGTAGATATATTCATGTGGTGTCAGTGTGTGGTGTGGTGTGGTGTGGTGTGGTGTGGTACTAAAGCTGCAGTGGAAAAGGGGCTATTGTGAAGTCAGGTTTCTAAACGTCGCGCCCATCTTAAAATCTGTGTTTAAGGCTTTAAGCGTTGGTTAAAATAGCTGATCTACAAGCTCACGTTGTCTTGTGGATGCGACACGTTGTGAGCTTGCAGATCAGCTATTTTCGGCATGCAACACAGCGAAGTAGTCAGGCTTTACTTGCGTTGCAACTTGCAAAGACGTAACAAGGAAGAAGAGAAGCACCCAGGCAGACGGCGCAGAGGAGCGCCTCAGTCCGCTCACATATCAACTTTCGTGAGGTCTTCTGCAGCTGCGGGTGTTATTTGGAGCATAATGTGAAATGTGAATGAAAAGAAAGATGCGAGGACAGAAGACCGCGGACCGAATGAGCGAACGAGCCTACGAGCGCCGCTCATGGACGTCAGAATGAACACGCTTCCAGTGAGCTGAAGTACAGCCAAACTTTGGAAGACTTCTGTCTCTTCGGCACCATGCTGTTTGTTTATCACGTTGCTTGTTGGTGTTTCAGTTGTCGTCGCTCTCACTCGCGCTGCTCAGTGACACGGACATTCCCAGCATTCTTTCTGTAGAGGTGGCCTGACGTCACCACAGCTGCTTGCAATGGAATGCACATTAAATGCGCGCTGATGAGAGACCCGTTAAGAGAATCGGATCGGCAAAAATGATTGACCCGGTTCTGGACCCGCTATCATGGAACCGGGTCCTAAAAAGAACTGGTTTCGGGTCCCAACCCTAGTCACCACTCACTCACAGGCACAGTTTACTCACTCACTCACTCACTCACTCACTCACATAGGGTACAGCTGCTCAAATTCACCGCTCCACTTCGAACCGAGGTTTGATTTTTAACTAAAATTTTGCTTCTGGGTGGTCCCTGGAACTAGATATTTTGAGATGGGGGTCCGTGGCCAAATAAATATCATTTTGGGGGTCCTTCACATGAAAAGGTTTGAGAACCACTGACATAGTAGTCTCTCAAGAACAGACTAACTGAGCTCCAGTTAAGTGAAAAGGACCTTTTCTTTGACGATGGCTGGCCAGATTGCTGACATAGAAACATAGGTTTTTTAAAAAACCTTAGGATTCAAAAGACACTTATATAATCGGGTCAAAATTCTAATTTTCACAATTTAAAAAAAAGATCTACAAGCTCACAGCGCGGCACTTGGTGCCGCGCTGTGAGCTTGTATATCTACTATTTTTCAATAGTTAATGCATAAAATAATGATACACAAAATGTGAACCCGTTCTAAGGCTTGGATTCAGAACACTGTGATTGTTTATGGCTGTAATGGAGACCTGATGCTGTCGTATTTATGAAGAGAAGCTGAAAACACACGCACCAGTGGCGTCAGTTCAGCTAAAGGTAAGGTATGGCAACATGACTGGTGTGCAAGACACCAGTCATGCATACCTTAGCAACAGGCATAATGAATTTATTTTAAGAAGTACATTTCATTTTTTCTCCGGGTTTCTATGGTTTCTTGGGCTGGATATGGTTGCCTGGAACGGTTGTTCAAGTGCAGCTAAACTTGGCATGTTAGTAAATGTGCCACAATTAACAATAATGCATTGCACCTGTGCAGCTGACCTGCGGAACCTGGGAATATACCATTTTGTCAGAATGGGTAGAATACTGTAATTCAACAACGTAACCAGCACAGATAGACAAAGAGACATTCATGGATTTATATTTAAAAGTAACTTTCCCCCCTGGACCCAGGGTAAAATTGACGCACGCACGCACGCACGCGCACACACACACACACACACACACACACACACACACACACACACACACACACACACACACACACACACACACACACATATTACTATACTTGTGAGGACAGCATGTACAGTAACATGTATACCAATAGAGGTAATACAACAGAGAGCGGACGGCCCCGACTCCAGCTATTCATTTCAATGCAAGTTGCATGGTTCCCATCATAGACCGTAAAGAATATGGACAGTGGGAACCCATTGGTTTCTATCAGCGAAAATGACTATTTCTTTTGCCCTCCTATGGGTGTCTGCCATCATTGTTTCAATGGTGCCCAAGGAATGCTATTGGCTGCCAACGGTCACGTGCAACCGCAGGGATACATGGGACATCGTCTTGAGCTTGCCGAAAATAAAGCACACGAAGAAGAACCATCACAAGCCTATGATCACAAGCCCCTCCTACGGCATAAGATTATAACATAACTTGGACCATATTTTCACAAAACGTACATCATGGTGATTGAAACAAGGCTTTAAGCAAGCGACACGAACCATAAAGTATTTATGACAATGTTTATTAACTCATCCAGTGCCCGGAATCTCCACTAGAGGGCGCCCAGTGGCCAGAGAATCCACCATAGACATACGCTGTATATGCACAAGCCGTGCGCAGCCATGACGCGCCTGAACACTTTCCTTTGTGTCATGAACAGGAACAGGATGAAGTTAGCTTGGAAGTTAGCTATTGGCTACCACTCATTTTAGAAGCCCAATTTTCGACGATTTAGCCGTGATTAAACCTTGCGCACCTCATGGATAGGATTAGAACAGAGATCCTGGATTGCATTGGAGTGGACGGCAAATATCGGCGGTGCGACCTTCTCGCGGCCGGCGGCCGGCTCGAAAATTTGCTTCGGTAAGGCCTCTGGGTGTTTAAATAATTTTATATAATATACCGAACTAGTTCGGGATCCGCACCCCGGACGATAAAAATAAGAGTTAAGGTAAGAAAATGTAAAAGTTTGGGGGAAATGAATGGAATCCTATGGAGAACATGTTGCATTTGGTAGCAAAACAGCGCAACTAGCGGCCAATCGTAGGAACGTTTAGTTATGTTTTTGCGTCATTTTAAATCCAGACAACCCCCTGGTTCCCATCAGGCCACTCTACGCCTGAGCCACTGCCGGCCCACCATGCAACACATTGTGAGCTTGTAGATCTGCTACTTTCACATGGCCGAAAATGGTTGCTGTAAATGTTTTGTAATAATCAAAATCAAAAACAATGTCTGCCTCTGAGATGTAGTGGCATAGAAGTATTGATAATTGGAAAAATACCTCAAAACTGTACTTAAGTGTAAACCAATGTATAATCCTCTCTCTCTCTCTCTCTCTCTCTCTCTCTCTCTCTCTCTCTCTCTCTCTCTCTCTCTCTCTCTCTGGCTAAGCAAACCAATAGCAGCCCAGGGAGACAGCTAGCGCATTAATCCTGCAAACAAACTGTGTGTGACACCACGCACACACGCTCGCGCGCACACACACACACACGCACACACGCACACACGCACACACACACACACACACACACACACACACACACACACACACAGGGTAATTTCACAGAGCCTCGGGCAGGAGAGGCAGAGCTGACCGGTACCAAGGTTGTCCTGTCACACAGAGAGAGAGAGAGAGAGAGAGAGACACACAGAGAGAGAGAGAGAGACAGACAGACAGACAGACAGACAGACAGACAGACAGACAGACAGACAGACAGACAGACAGAAGTAGTAGGGTGGACATATACTCTGTGTGCATTTGTGCCTCTGTGTGTATGTCTGTCTGTCTGTCTGTCTGTCTGTCTGTCTGTGTGTGTGTGTGTGTGTGTGTGTGTGTGTGTGTGTGTGTGTGTGTGTGTGTGTGTGTGTGTGTGTGTGTGTGTGTGTGTGTGTGTGTGTGTGGGCTTGCAATTATTAATTTGTGGGGGCCCACAGGTGCCCACAAAGATAGTACAATCGGAGACAAAAACCTTGTGGGGACACATTTTAGTGTCCCACAAGGTATAGGGTTAGGTTTAGGGGTTAGGTTAAAGGTTAGGGTTAGGTTTAGGGTTAGGGTTAGGGTTAGGGGTTAGGTTTAGGGATAGAGGTTAGGGTAAGGCCACAGGACTTGCATAAAAATGAATGGAATGTCCCCACAAATATAGTAGACTATGTGTAATGTCCCCACAAAGTAGTAATTGCAAACCTGTGTGTGTGTGTGTGTGTGTGTGTGTGTGTGTGTGTGTGTGTGTGTGTGTGTGTGTGTGTGTGCGTGCGTGTGTGTGTGTGTGTGCGTGCGCTATGTTCTGCAGCAGCCTCTAATCCCCCTGAAGACTGATGACCCTGCCTCAGCGCAAACACACTGTGTGTCGCTAACCAGCCAACACACACACACACACACACAGAGTGTCTGTGTGTGTGTGCGTGCGTGCGTGCGTGCGTGCGTGCGTGCGTGCGTGTCCTTCTGTAGTTCCAATCCATATAACACGGGGTCAGGAGAACAATGCTTTTAGTGTCAGGAGAGAACAATGGTTGGAGGAATAATTGGAGCTTTGGGAACGGTTGGTTACTGTATGTTTGTGGTTAATATTCATCTGCAGACTGACCATACAGACATGTGGGACAAGTCAACTAAATGCACATATCATAATCCATCCTGTATACAGTAAGCAGGGACGTGCTGGGCCCCCGATTCAGCCCGGGAAAAAGAGTTGTAGAGGCCCTCATTGCGCGCTATAGAGAGAGATCTCTCTCTATAGCGCTGCTGCTACTCAAAGATTTGCCATTTTCAGATCATGACAAGTGACAAGCCAGTGGGCCAATTACTGTTCATGAGTTATATTTCGTCGTTGTCGGGGGGAAACCTTGTATGTCCAAAACCGTTTGTTTAGTATTTATCATTTTAAAAATGATTTAAACTAGTGAAAACAGCCGATCTACAAGCACACAACGCCTCGCACCGCGAGGCGTTGTGTGCTTGTAGATCTGCTGTTTTCACTACTTTTGTGCGACGGCCTTGTATGATGAAGCAGGGCTTTGCTTTGCGAAAAGATTTACAAATTTGAAACTTGAAATTACGAGAATGGAACGAAGGCCGACATTTTATTTTTATTTTTTTCCTAATGGCCGGCCAGGAATGAACCGGCCGTTCGGGAGTTGTCCCGCTTTTCCCAATAGCCAGCACGTTCCTGACAGTAAGCACCGGTTAGACGTTAGGTACAGATGTGCTATTTCAAAAGTTCACACGTCCTGCCAGGGGCGTCAATTGGGTATGGCAGGGGTATGCAGCTGCCATACCCTGGGTCCAGGGTATGGCAGGGGTATGCAGCTGCCATACCCTGGGTCCAGGGTATGGCAGGGGTATGCAGCTGCCATACCCTGGGTCCAGGGGGGAGAATAAACGTTACTGGTAGCACTTTATAATAAGGTGCCATTAATAAACACTTATTAACAGTTAATAAGATACTTATTAACTTGTTATTAACTCTAATAAGAACGTTATTAAACCTTAATAAACACATAATAAACTATATAATAAGAGTCTTATAAACATTATTAAACTACTTATAAGATACTTATAAAACATAATATACTTAATACTGCCTAATAAAAGATTAATAAGAACGTTTTAACAACTTAATTAGACATGTATACAATGCCTAATTAAACATTAATAAACAACGTATAAGTCATCTATAAACCTTATTATGAGTTATACATGTTAATAAACGTCTAATAAGAAAGCCAATTCACGTTAATTAAGACCCAATAAACTATACGAAAAGATCCCTTACTAACGGTTAATTAACAACTTATAAGTAACCAATAAGCCTTATTATATTTTAATACAGGTTAATAAACCATCTTAATTAATATCAATATTCTATCAACTATTCATAAGACACCTAATTAACAATTAATAATCTACTAATAAGATACTTATTATATCATAATTATTAATAAATGCATTATGAATACTATATAAGAATATATACATTGTTAAGATACTTAATTAACAACTGTTTTAAGTGGAATAATATTGTATAAACATTAACAAGTACTAAATAGATTTCTTATTAACATTGAGACAGTGCATGATTAACATTAATACATTCTTTATTGAGCATTCATTAACACATTAATTAGGCATTTTGTGGGTACCTGTTGTAAAGTGGGAACATGTCTTATAAACATCAACAAATCCTTAATAAAGTGTCTTATTAATGTTGAAACAGTTTTATTTACTTCAACACATCGTTAATTAGGCATCTATTAACACGTTAATTAGGCATTTTGTGGGTACCTTTTGTAAAGTGGGAACATGTCTTATTAACATCAATAAATCCATAATTAGTCATTCAATAACATGTTAATTAGGCATTTTGTGGGTACCTGTTGTAAAGTGGGAACACGTCTTATTAACATAAACAAATCCCTAATAACATGTCTTATTAACATTGAACGTGTATTATTAACATCAACAAATCCTTAACAATGTGTGTTAACATTGAACGTCTTATTAACATCAACAAATCATTAATTAAGTATTCATTAACACATTAAATAAGCATTTTGTGGGTACCTTTTGTAAAGTGGGAACATGGCTTATTAACATCAACAAATCCTTAATTAGTCATTCAATAACATGTTAATTAGGCATTTTGTGGGTACCTGTCGTAAAGTGGGAACAGGTCGGATAAACATCAACAAATCCTTAATAAAGTCTTATTAACATTGAACGTGTATTATTAACATCAACAAATCGTTAATTAGGAATTCATTAACACGTTAAATAGGCATTTTGTGGGTACCTGTTGTAAAGTGGGAACATGTCTTATTAACATCAACAAATCCTTAATTAGTCATTCAATAACATGTTAATTAGGTATTTTGTGGGTACCTGTCGTAAAGTGGGAACATGTCTTATAAACATCAACAAATCCTTAATAAAGTGTCTTATTAACATTGAACGTGTATTATTAACATCAACAAATCGTTAATTAGGAGTTCATTAACACGTTAAATAGGCATTTTGTGGGTACCTGTTGTAAAGTGGGAACATGTCTTATTAACATCAACAAATCCTTAATTAGTCATTCAATAACATGTTAATTAGGTATTTTGTGGGTACCTGTCGTAAAGTGGGAACATGTCTTATAAACATCAACAAATCCTTAATAAAGTGTCTTATTAACATTGAACGTGTATTATTAACATCAACAAATCGTTAATTAGGAGTTCATTAACACGTTAAATAGGCATTTTGTGGGTACCTGTTGTAAAGTGGGAACATGTCTTATTAACATCAACAAATCCCTAATAAAGTGTCTTATTAACATTGAAGGTGTATTATTAACATCAACAAATCGTTAATTAGGCATTCATTAACACCTTAAATAGGCATTTTTCAGCTACATGTTTCACAGTGGGAACATGTCTGTAAAACATTAACGACTTACTATTTATCTTTCTTTTCACTTTAGGTCAATAAAAGGAGGTAATTAATTCTTAAATGAAGGCTGTGCACAAACAGAAGTAGTAATGTTTTAGGGCTAGCGATTCCTTTGCAGCTTATGTAATATCATTCCAGTTTATGTACAACTTCTTCCTCCTCCTGCCATCGCTTGAAGACAAAGAGCTTGAGGAATTTGAGGCAAAGGTGGTCGAGTAGCTGGACTTTGATGGTGACTTGACAGAGGTTGGAGACTCATTTCTTGATGCTGTAAAAACAAAATGCAAAATGTACGTAAATAGGAGGTTAGGCATTTTAGACATGTTTTGTTCATAAAGGGGATACAGTGCACTTATTGTAAATAATAATACAAATAAATAAATGAATGCATAAATAAATAGGAGCAGCGCTCTTCCGAGCACAGGTCTCTAATGTGATAGGCAAATGTTAAAAGAGTGCCATATCATCTGTGGCCTGTCATGATTTGAGGCATTTTGTTCCAAAGATGTGTTTTGCTCAAATTGAGCTGCTGGTGGCGCTATAACATTCCAATGTGAAAAGGGTGGTATTTGTTCCTTGACCTATTGGGACTGTACGTGCAAAATTGCACGATAATCACAAGCTGCTTTTATGATATAAGGCATTTTGTTAAAAACGGACCAATCCTGGAAACTTTGGAAGCCAATCTAAGCCAACTAGGATGGAATATGAATTATCGGACAGCTCAGTCTTGATCACTTGCCTATAGCGATACTCTGTACTGATTCCCATGATATGAATTATCGGACAGCTCAGTCTTGATCACTTGCCTATAGTGATACTCTGTACTGATTCCCATGATGTTTGGAACAAATCTGAAGGAGTAATTTAAAAAAATATGTTTTACATAAGTCAGCCTCCTGGTGGCACTATGAAAAGCAGATGTGAGTGCCCATACAAAGTTTTACACTGATCGGTGGAGTTATTGGTAAAAACACGAATCGGCCCGTTATAGCGCCTCCATGAGGCTGATTTGAACATTTTTAAATGGCATTTCTTCCTCTGCCTAGTGGGAATGTCACTCAAATCGCACTCTGTGTTCATGATTTGAGGCATTTCGTTCAAAAGGGAGCACACTTGCAAAAGCCAGTCTTAGCCAATCAG
Organism: Nannobrachium achirus; assembly: GCF_963921795.1. Classification (NCBI taxonomy): domain Eukaryota; kingdom Metazoa; phylum Chordata; class Actinopteri; order Myctophiformes; family Myctophidae; genus Nannobrachium; species Nannobrachium achirus. The sequence continues at coordinate 67,683,063 of NC_137818.1, read as the reverse complement.
GATGGAATTAGAAAAATCTGAAAGACCTGTTTCGTTTAATGACCGATTTGCGTGACTTTTGGACAAAATCGTTAGAAGTACTGTCCAAAAATGTGTTTTGCACACATCCGCCTCCTGGTGACGCCATAGACCTTATTCACATTGCGGCCATCTTGGATCACATGTCCACATGGGGTGGCAGCCTGTATTATAATCCATTGTAAACAATGGAGCAATGGTCCCAAAATATGAGTTCTGTTCAACCAATTTCTTTTGACCAAATCGACAAATGGGCAGAAGACAATTTGGATTAAATAGATGGGTACATCCACAATATTCATGGCAGTTAGGTTCCAATGTTACTCTGTACAAAGACTTGCTACCGTATCTGTGCAGACTAGTGCTTGCTCTGCAATCATATTAACTTACTGTATCATGATTTTTGCATATTAATCAGAAACAAGAAATTGTTAATATGATGGCGGAGCAAGCACTGCAAAGACTGCAAGTCTTTGTATACATTAAGGTTGCAACCTAACTTGAATATCGTTACCGTGGATGAAATCAATCCAGTTACTGTAGACCTTCTATTTTAAGCTCACATGTCTCACATTGCGAGCTTGTATATTTACTATTTAAAAAATATTGAGGAAATAAAAACTAAAATATTTTGAATATTTTTGAAACATTTTAACAACACAAATCTGTGTGGAGGTCCCTGGCACCACATATTTTCAGATGGAGGTCTGCGACTGTGGACAAATATGTAAATCTGGGGTCCTTCATATGAAAAGATTTGGGAACCACTGGTTTAAAAATATTAGAAAGTAAGCCCAATAAGCAACTACACTATTTTCCAATACACAAATTGCTTATTATAAGCAGACATGGCAACACAAGTTCATTCAGAGCCCAGAATGCCCCTACTGACATTTTAATGCAAAGACACAGGAAACCCAATGATGTTTTTCAGCCTCTTTCAGGATATGAACAAGAAGCCAGGGGGCGGGGCCAGGAATAAGGTGAATAACAAGCCCATGCTAAAAAATTGGGGCAGAGGTTCTGCTCTGGCACCCAGGGAATGTGTGTGCTCAGTTTTGGCCTGGCAGAGACAAAGGGTTTGCAAAAATCTGCCTCCTGGTGGCACTATAACAGCAGAAGTTCACAGCAATTTTTCATCTTCACCTTCATTTTTCATCTTCCTGCTGGACGGATGCGCAGCAGGACCATTTTAGTAATACATTTTGAAAATGAATAATAATAAAAACAATCTAAGACATTTTAAGTGTGCCTGCAGCTAGCTAAGTGTGTGCAACCTTGTGTAGTGGTTGGTGTTAGCATTAGCGCTATTATTTTTTGTTAGCATTAGCGTTAGATTTTATAACATTACCATTTTTTGCATTAGCTTTAACATTATCGTCTGTACGACAAACGGTTCATGAGATATAGAGGCACTTCCTGTTTGACGAAGGGCACTTCCTGTTTGGCAAAGGAAGCACCAATTAAGGTTAAGGACTCTTAATAAAGTCATATGACACCACCCACGCATCTGTACGACAAACGGTTCATGATATAGAGGCACTTCCTGTTTGGCGAAGGGCACTTCCTGTTTGGCGAAGGAAGCACCAATTAAGGTTAATAAGGACTCTTAATCAAGCCATATAACGCCACACACACGTCTGTACGACAAACGGTTCATGAGATATAGAGGCACTTCCTGTTTGGCGAAGGACACTTCCTGTTACAGAGGGGGAGGGGCTTAATCAATTACAGCTCATCCCTATTGGCCGGACAAAGTCCAAAGTCGTGTGTGCATTTTAAAATTCAAATCACGTTGCTAAGCAAAAGAATGGCAGAGTTTTGTGGCGCCAAATTCTCCCATTCAAAGTCAATGGGGTTTTTGCACTAATCATGTGACGGTTTGATTTTTTTTAAACCGGTTCGGTAATTAATTAAAAACCGGACCGAACCGGTAATACCGGATGATGACCACTTGGGGGCGCAGATAGAAGCGGACACATTTATGGTGCCCATTTAGCCATTAATTATAACTCTTGTAGAGTCCTCATAATCAACAGCCACCTGTTATTTTATATACATCTATATGGATCTTCTCAGTGAGATGTCTCCTGTTTGTACTATTACTGCTTCTGTGGAATGGGGGAAATGCTCTCTGCCGTGTTTGTGTTTTCTCTGCTGTACAGAGAACCAGTGAATTGGGTAAAAAACAGTGGATTGGGATTGCTTGTAGATCAGCTACTTTTTGTTTTGACGTGCCGCCCCTCTACGAATCCGGGAGGGCAAAGCACAGGCGGTCGTGGTGGTCTGCGGCCCCGGCGGACCACCAAAGGGACGGCGCCGCCACGAAAACGCTATAATCAATCAAACAGCTAGGCTAGGCTACATACATACTGTCTCAGATAGCATACATGCTTGCTTCCTCCGTGTTGTAGTTGAGCCAATAAAGGTTATTTGACCACGTTCACCACAACGTAAATCGTCGCTATTGTTGTAAAGACGCAATGAAGACCTGTGTGCCAGTGTGTGGCTTCTAACACGTTGTCCAATGTCCACCGCATCTATAAACAATAGCGCGTGTATCCAGTTGTTATTGAATGAAGAGGACAGGGGGAGAGGAGGCGGGGTCGCTGTCTGAGCAGCCAGTGAGCTGTCAACAGTAGCAGATCTGCGCTCCACTGACACTCAGTATACTGTATACACAAACATAATAAATACAATACAGAATGAATTTAATGCTGTCGGAAAATACACGTGACGCCGTCAGCAAACGTTTACATTTGTAAAATATATTTTAATTGGATACTTTTCTTTTTTTTTTTTTTACTCGGTTTAGTCGGTATTCATAAACTGAACCGGTATCATCAAGTAAACCGGACCGAACCAGTAAAACCGGAAACCGTCAGACTATTTAGCGCATAGTTTTTTGGCGAATTACGTCCGTCGCCATCGTAAGGCGGATCGGAAAGAAAAGTAATAGCACCCCATTCCCGGCCGAGCCACACGTTTTGATGTATATATTAAGGGGGTGCCGTAAATTGTGCGGAGGTTATTACCTGCCGAAATTTTGTGGCGACATTATAAGTATGGCGGATCACAATAAGTGTTTTGCCATTGCATTGCATTGCAGGCACACTTAATAATAATAATCCAGCAACAATTTCATGGACCCCCTGCAGTACCTCCGTACCCCCTAGGGGTCGTGGACCACCTGTTGAGGACAGGGGTGTCGCACCAAATTCTGGGCCCTGGGTACAAGGATTCACTCACATTTTGTGCTTTAACCATTGAAAAATAGCAGATGTTCAAGCTCACAGCGCAGCACCTAGTGCCACGCTGCGAGCTTGTAGATCTGTTATTTCAGACAACATTTTTCATGGGGTCTTTGAATATTTCAAATCCCTCTATGTCAGTGGTGCTCAAAAGCTTTCATGTGAAGGACCCCCAAAATTATATGTATTTGGTCACAGACCCCATCTCAAAATTTGATCTAAAAATGTTACCTTAAAAAATACCCATATTCAAAGATTTCCACACATTTTCATGAGTTAAAAAATAGGAGATCTACAAGCTTGCATCGCGGCACTCGGTGCCGCTCTGTGAGCTTGTAAATCTGCTATTTTTCAATAGCTGAAGTATAAAATAATAAAGGCCCCTCCACATTGGGCCTAGTAACGGTGCCGCTCTGTGAGCTTGTAAATCTGCTATTTTTCAATAGCTGAAGTATAAAATAATAAAGGCCCCTCCACATTGGGCCTAGTAACTGAGTCCCCCCCCCCCCCCCCCCCCCCCCCCATAGCAATGACTGTGCAAAAATAGTAAATAGAATAATACAAATTTTAAACAACAGTAAGCAGGTTGAAAACCTGAATGTGAAATACCCCTCTTCTTTCAGGAATAAAATCACTACTGTAAGTAGAAAAAAAGTAAAAAAAAAAAAAAAAAAAAAAGCAAAAAGTAATATTACCTTCTCAAAAGCTCCAAACTCAGTCACTCAGGCACAGGTCTAGCAGCAGGTTAGCACATCACAGTCCAAACACAATCTTCTCATCCCACGTTGCCAGAGAACTATAAGTGAAGCTCTGGTTGTTGTCTGGATTGTCCAATGCAATGTCCAGTGCAATGAACTGACTCTAAACTCACTGAGCTTGTTAGCTTTAGCGTTAGCTTGTAGCAAAACAAAACAGTCTCTGAACCTCGTAAAGAAATTCCTCTTGTCTTGCCAAACGTGCAGCTTTTCCTCCTCCCAGAAAGTTGTGTAAACACTCACAGGACTCCAAACTACAACTGGTTTGTGCACAGCAAACACTTTGAAATGATATAATACAGAACGTCTCACTCTGAATCACTGTTCACTTGTCTTCATGTTCCCTCTCTCCGCTCACGTGATCTCTCTCCCTCCCTTCACGTCCGGGCTGTGTTACGCTGACAACTGTCCCTGCAGAGTTAACCCAATAAATGCTGATACAGATCATAACAGGAAAAACATTGCTTTTAAAATATAAAACAAAACAAAACAAAACTCCTAATGTATTAAGTATGAAATGCAGATTACGTTTTTACTAAAACACATCACACTTTTTAAAGGCTTTAATGATTAAAGCCTTAAACTAAACCTCATTTAAATGTTTTTAATACTATTTAAAGCAAACCATTTTTACTTCAATACGTTTATCTGAACACTTAGTAGGCTATAGTACTAGTTTATATGAATAGCCCGTTACTTTGTAGATTTAGATTAGTATTACAAAACATACACTAACCATGTAGAGTAGCCTATATTTGAAATTAGCCCATCTACAAGCTCACTGTGCGCTTGTAGATCCGCTATTTTCAAGTATTTGAAAACTTTTTTTGCCCAATTAAGACTTCTGTAGGCCTAATTTTACTCAATTACAATAACTACGGTATTTCTATATTGCAGTATTGATACTTTTAATTGCGACTGTCAGGTGCAGTTACTATCAAAACCTCCACCGGCTGTCTGTCTGTCACACGTCACGTCACACTTCTGCCCTAATCATATCTCCGCAACCGTTGCCCCTATCCATGCCAAACCCCTCAATTCTCACATAGCCCTCTTCTAGCCACCATGAGGCCGATTCTTGAAAAATACATTTTTGGACACAGCTCCTACAATGTTTGCCGTAAAATCACGTAAATCTGTACACAGTATTTCTAGGCTCATGTCATCAACATGGGTCTGTCTCATTTAGCGCCACCTTCAGGCCGATTTTTTAAAACACATTTTTGGACACTGCTTCTACAAATCTTGCCCTAAAATCACGCAAATCAGTACACAATATGTCAAGACTCATGTCATCAACATGGATCTGTCCCAATTAGCGCCACCTTCTGGCCGATTTTTTAAAACACATTTTTGGACACTGCTTCTACAAATTTTGCCCTAAAATCACGCAAATCGGTACACAATATGTCAAGACTCATGTCATCAACATGGATCTGTCCCAATTAGCGCCACCATCAGGCCAATTTTACATGCGACCTGACGGTCGCTTATCTCCCGATTAGGGAGTCTTACTGGTTAAGTAAAACATTAGGTTTCGTATGAAACCCTTGTTGCGACCGTCAGGTCGCAGTTACTATCAAAACCTCCCCTGGCTGTCAGTCCGTCTGTCTGTCTGTCCGTCACGTCACGCCACGTCACACTTTTGCCCAACTCATATTTCCGCCACCGTTGCCCCTATCCATGCCAAACTCTGCACACGCACTCCTTGCCTGCCAAACAACAACTTCCAACCTCTCACATGGACCTCTTCTAGCGCCACCATGAGGCCAATACTGGCAAAATACATTTTTGGACACTGCTCCTACAAATTTTGCCCTAAAATCACGCAAATCGGTACACAGTATGTCTACACTCACGTCATCAACATGGATCTGTCCCATTTCCATATTCCCTCCTGACTGGTTACGATTGCCTTCTAAAGTCTGTGTATGCGACCTGACGGTCGCTTCTCTCACGATTAGGGAGTCTTACTGGTTAAGATATAATTGTTACAGTATTCGCCTAAAACGATGGAGAATGATTCGTCCACAGGTGCTGTGACTCATAAAGTTCTACGTTCCGTTGGTTTATCCCATCCACCGCCGACTTCTGTGCTTAAGCCGGTAGGATTAGCAGTGCTAGCCAAGCATTTGTGTAGCAGCTAACGGCTAACCTAGCCCTTCCCCTGTATACTACCTAAAGCTAACAATATGTTGAGTGCCGAAGAAGTAGATTTCTCCTAGCCTCTTCGCAAGTGTGGAGGCATGAAACCTTCTACACTCAGGGGCTATATGGTGGCTATTAATGCTTGTCACCTAGGTGTCAATGGTGATATGCCCTCAAAGGCCCTTTGTGGCCTTGTTTAGGGCTGGTGCCAAGCGCACCAGTCAGACGGCCAGGTCTCTTCACGGCCTGGGATTTAGAGGTGGTCTAGAGGGGTTTGAGATGAGGCCCTTTCGAGCCTTTGGGGAAGGTTTCTTTGAGACATCTAAGTCTTAAAACTGTGCTCTTATTGGTGTTGACTACAGCCAAAAGGGTCAGTGGACTGTATGAGGTTTGCTAACAGTGACCGTAAGGTTCTGCTTAAGCCCGATATCCAATTTGTACCAAAGAACAGGATTGCGACTAGGGACCCGGTCGAGTTGGTCGCCTTTCACCCTCCTCCTTTTGCATTGGAGGAGGACTGGCATCTGCATTGCCTCTGTCCAGCGAGGGCCTTGAAGGCATACTAGTTAGTTGAGGACTAGGAATGAGAGACAGTCATCACGTCTGTTTGTCTCCTTTAGCAACTCTCCTAAGAGAAAAGAGGTGTCTAAGGCCTTTAGTTCTAGGTGGATTGTGGAGGCTATCAGGGAAGCCTATGATAGTGCTCAGGTTCCTCTGCCGGAGGACTTTTAGGCACATTCCACCAGGGGGGTGTCGACCTCGTGGGCCCTCTCTCAGGGGGTCTCCATGGAGGTTTGCATGGCGGCCAATTGGGCGTCGCCATCTACGTTTGCAGCTTATTATCACCTGGACGTGGTTCCCGCGTTGTTGGCGTACAGTCAGTGTTACAGGTGGCCTCCTCTTCTTAAGTGACAATGGTGGTACAGTCCTTTAATTTTTTCCAAGTGGCAATTGGAATGGTGGGTACAGTCCTTCCAATGTTTTCCTTCCATGACCAGTGGGTTTGTTTGGTCATTACCTTATAAGGCGGACTTATTCTACTCATTGGTTATGCAGCACATTTAGTCTATTAGGTCCTTATGAGGCAGGCATGTCAGGGTCTCTTGAAGCCACGTCCAAGGAGGCGTGGTCTTCACCATGCAGGTGGGTATTTGGGTGATCAGGTGTTGGTCGTCGTCGCTTCTGAGAGTCTATGGATCCCATAGGAAGGAATATGAATTGAAAGTGTGACAATAAAGACTAGACATAATGTGTATCACTTTGTGTGATTTTAGACAAAATATGTGGGTGCAGTGTCCAAAAATGTGTTTTAAAAAAATCTGCCTAATGGTGGCGCTATATGGGACACATGAGTGTAGACATACTGTGTACCGATTTGTGTGATTTTAGGGCAAAATTTGTAGGAGCAGTGTCCAAAAATGTATTTTGCCAGTATTGGCCTCATGGTGGCGCTAGAAGAGGGCCATGTGAGAGGTTGGAGGTTGTTTTTTGGCAGGCAACGAGTGTGTGTGCAGAGTTTGGAATGAATAGGGGCAACGGTGGCAGAGATATGAGTTGGGCAAAAGTGTGACGTGGCGTGACGTGACGGACAGACAGACAGACGGACTGACAGCCAGTAGAGGTTTTGATAGTAACTGCGACCTGACGCTGACGGTCACAACAAGGGTTTCATACGAAACCTAATGTTTTACTTAACCAGTAAGACTCCCTAATCGGGAGATAAGCGACCGTCAGGTCGCATGTAAAATTGGCCTGATGGTGGCGCTAATTGGGACAGATCCATGTTGATGACATGAGTATTGACATATTGTGTACCGATTTGCGTGATTTTAGGGCAAGATTTCTAGAAGCAGTGTCCAAAAATGTGTTTTAAAAAATCGGCCTGAAGGTGGCGCTAAATGAGACAGACCCATGTTGATGACATGAGCCTAGAAATACTGTGTACAGATTTACGTGATTTTACGGCAAACATTGTAGGAGCTGTGTCCAAAAATGTATTTTTCAAGAATCGGCCTCATGGTGGCTAGAAGAGGGCTATGTGAGAATTGAGGGGTTTGGCATGGATAGGGGCAACGGTTGCGGAGATATGATTAGGGCAGAAGTGTGACGTGACGTGTGACAGACAGACAGCCGGTGGAGGTTTTGATAGTAACTGCACCTGACAGTCGCAATTAAAAGTATCAATACTGCAATATAGAAATACCGTAGTTATTGTAATTGAGTAAAATTAGGCCTACAGAAGTCTTGGGCAAAAAAAGTTTTCAAATACTTGAAAATAGCGGATCTACAAGCGCACAGTGAGCTTGTAGATGGGCTAATTTCAAATATAGGCTACTCTACATGGTTAGTGTATGTTTTGTAATACTAATCTAAATCTACAAAGTAACGGGCTATTCATATAAACTAGTACTATAGCCTACTAAGTGTTCAGATAAACGTATTGAAGTAAAAATGGTTTGCTTTAAATAGTATTAAAAACATTTAAATGAGGTTTAGTTTAAGGCTTTAATCATTAAAGCCTTTAAAAAGTGTGATGTGTTTTAGTAAAAACGTAATCTGCATTTCATACTTAATTCATTAGGAGTTTTGTTTTGTTTTGTTTTATATTTTAAAAGCAATGTTTTTCCTGTTATGATCTGTATCAGCATTTATTGGGTTAACTCTGCAGGGACAGTTGTCAGCGTAACACAGCCCGGACGTGAAGGGAGGGAGAGAGATCACGTGAGCGGAGAGAGGGAACATGAAGACAAGTGAACAGTGATTCAGAGTGAGACGTTCTGTATTATATCATTTCAAAGTGTTTGCTGTGCACAAACCAGTTGTAGTTTGGAGTCCTGTGAGTGTTTACACAACTTTCTGGGAGGAGGAAAAGCTGCACGTTTGGCAAGACAAGAGGAATTTCTTCACGAGGTTCAGAGACTGTTTTGTTTTGCTACAAGCTAACGCTAAAGCTAACAAGCTCAGTGAGTTTAGAGTCAGTTCATTGCACTGGACATTGCATTGGACAATCCAGACAACAACCAGAGCTTCACTTATAGTTCTCTGGCAACGTGGGATGAGAAGATTGTGTTTGGACTGTGATGTGCTAACCTGCTGCTAGACCTGTGCCTGAGTGACTGAGTTTGGAGCTTTTGAGAAGGTAATATTACTTTTTTCTTTTTTTTTTAACTTTTTTTCTACTTACAGTAGTGATTTTATTCCTGAAAGAAGAGGGGTATTTCACATTCAGGTTTTCAACCTGCTTACTGTTGTTTAAAATTTGTATTATTCTATTTACTATTTTTGCACAGTCATTGCTATGGGGGGGGGGGGGGGGGGACTCAGTTACTAGGCCCAATGTGGAGGGGCCTTTATTATTTTATACTTCAGCTATTGAAAAATAGCAGATTTACAAGCTCACAGAGCGGCACCGTTACTAGGCCCAATGTGGAGGGGCCTTTATTATTTTATACTTCAGCTATTGAAAAATAGCAGATTTACAAGCTCACAGAGCGGCACCGAGTGCCGCGATGCAAGCTTGTAGATCTCCTATTTTTTAACTCATGAAAATGTGTGGAAATCTTTGAATATGGGTATTTTTTAAGGTAACATTTTTAGATCAAATTTTGCTTCTGGGAGGAACTAAATATTTTGAGATGGGGTCTGTGACCAAATACATATAATTTTGGGGGTCCTTCACATGAAAGCTTTTGAGCACCACTGACATAGAGGGATTTGAAATATTCAAAGACCCCATGAAAAATGTTGTCTGAAATAACAGATCTACAAGCTCGCAGCGTGGCACTAGGTGCTGCGCTGTGAGCTTGAACATCTGCTATTTTTCAATGGTTAAAGCACAAAATGTGAGTGAATCCTTGTACCCAGGGCCCAGAATTTGGTGCGACACCCCTGTCCTCAACAGGTGGTCCACGACCCCTAGGGGGTACGGAGGTACTGCAGGGGGTCCATGAAATTGTTGCTGGATTATTATTATTAAGTGTGCCTGCAATGCAATGCAATGGCAAAACACTTATTGTGATCCGCCATACTTATAATGTCGCCACAAAATTTCGGCAGGTAATAACCTCCGCACAATTTACGGCACCCCCTTAATATATACATCAAAACGTGTGGCTCGGCCGGGAATGGGGTGCTATTACTTTTCTTTCCGATCCGCCTTACGATGGCGACGGACGTAATTCGCCAAAAAACTATGCGCTAAATAGTCTGACGGTTTCCGGTTTTACTGGTTCGGTCCGGTTTACTTGATGATACCGGTTCAGTTTATGAATACCGACTAAACCGAGTAAATAAAAAAAAAAGAAAATTATCCAATTAAAATATATTTTACAAATGTAAACGTTTGCTGACGGCGTCACGTGTATTTTCCGACAGCATTAAATTCATTCTGTATTGTATTTATTATGTTTGTGTATACAGTATACTGAGTGTCAGTGGAGCGCAGATCTGCTACTGTTGACAGCTCACTGGCTGCTCAGACAGCGACCCCGCCTCCTCTCCCCCTGTCCTCTTCATTCAATAACAACTGGATACACGCGCTATTGTTTATAGATGCGGTGGACATTGGACAACGTGTTAGAAGCCACACACTGGCACACAGGTCTTCATTGCGTCTTTACAACAATAGCGACGATTTACGTTGTGGTGAACGTGGTCAAATAACCTTTATTGGCTCAACTACAACACGGAGGAAGCAAGCTAGCCAAGCATGTATGCTATCTGAGACAGTATGTATGTAGCCTAGCCTAGCTGTTTGATTGATTATAGCGTTTTCGTGGCGGCGCCGTCCCTTTGGTGGTCCGCCGGGGCCGCAGACCACCACGACCGCCTGTGCTTTGCCCTCCCGGATTCGTAGAGGGGCGGCACGTCAAAACAAAAAGTAGCTGATCTACAAGCAATCCCAATCCACTGTTTTTTACCCAATTCACTGGTTCTCTGTACAGCAGAGAAAACACAAACACGGCAGAGAGCATTTCCCCCATTCCACAGAAGCAGTAATAGTACAAACAGGAGACATCTCACTGAGAAGATCCATATAGATGTATATAAAATAACAGGTGGCTGTTGATTATGAGGACTCTACAAGAGTTATAATTAATGGCTAAATGGGCACCATAAATGTGTCCGCTTCTATCTGCGCCCCCAAGTGGTCATCATCCGGTATTACCGGTTCGGTCCGGTTTTTAATTAATTACCGAACCGGTTTAAAAAAAATCAAACCGTCACATGATTAGTGCAAAAACCCCATTGACTTTGAATGGGAGAATTTGGCACCACAAAACTCTGCCATTCTTTTGCTTAGCAACGTGATTTGAATTTTAAAATGCACACACGACTTTGGACTTTGTCCGGCCAATAGGGATGAGCTGTAATTGATTAAGCCCCTCCCCCTCTGTAACAGGAAGTGTCCTTCGCCAAACAGGAAGTGCCTCTATATCTCATGAACCGTTTGTCGTACAGACGTGTGTGTGGCGTTATATGGCTTGATTAAGAGTCCTTATTAACCTTAATTGGTGCTTCCTTCGCCAAACAGGAAGTGCCCTTCGCCAAACAGGAAGTGCCTCTATATCATGAACCGTTTGTCGTACAGATGCGTGGGTGGTGTCATATGACTTTATTAAGAGTCCTTAACCTTAATTGGTGCTTCCTTTGCCAAACAGGAAGTGCCCTTCGTCAAACAGGAAGTGCCTCTATATCTCATGAACCGTTTGTCGTACAGACGATAATGTTAAAGCTAATGCAAAAAATGGTAATGTTATAAAATCTAACGCTAATGCTAACAAAAAATAATAGCGCTAATGCTAACACCAACCACTACACAAGGTTGCACACACTTAGCTAGCTGCAGGCACACTTAAAATGTCTTAGATTGTTTTTATTATTATTCATTTTCAAAATGTATTACTAAAATGGTCCTGCTGCGCTTCCGTCCAGCAGGAAGATGAAAAATGAAGGTGAAGATGAAAAATTGCTGTGAACTTCTGCTGTTATAGTGCCACCAGGAGGCAGATTTTTGCAAACCCTTTGTCTCTGCCAGGCCAAAACTGAGCACACACATTCCCTGGGTGCCAGAGCAGAACCTCTGCCCCAATTTTTTAGCATGGGCTTGTTATTCACCTTATTCCTGGCCCCACCCCCTGGCTTCTTGTTCATATCCTGAAAGAGGCTGAAAAACATCATTGGGTTTCCTGTGTCTTTGCATTAAAATGTCAGTAGGGGCATTCTGGGCTCTGAATGAACTTGTGTTGCCATGTCTGCTTATAATAAGCAATTTGTGTATTGGAAAATAGTGTAGTTGCTTATTGGGCTTACTTTCTAATATTTTTAAACCAGTGGTTCCCAAATCTTTTCATATGAAGGACCCCAGATTTACATATTTGTCCACAGTCGCAGACCTCCATCTGAAAATATGTGGTGCCAGGGACCTCCACACAGATTTGTGTTGTTAAAATGTTTCAAAAATATTCAAAATATTTTAGTTTTTATTTCCTCAATATTTTTTAAATAGTAAATATACAAGCTCGCAATGTGAGACATGTGAGCTTAAAATAGAAGGTCTACAGTAACTGGATTGATTTCATCCACGGTAACGATATTCAAGTTAGGTTGCAACCTTAATGTGTACAAAGACTTGCAGTCTTTGCAGTGCTTGCTCCGCCATCATATTAACAATTTCTTGTTTCTGATTAATATGCAAAAATCATGATACAGTAAGTTAATATGATTGCAGAGCAAGCACTATTCTGCACAGATACGGTAGCAAGTCTTTGTACAGAGTAACATTGGAACCTAACTGCCATGAATATTGTGGATGTACCCATCTATTTAATCCAAATTGTCTTCTGCCCATTTGTCGATTTGGTCAAAAGAAATTGGTTGAACAGAACTCATATTTTGGGACCATTGCTCCATTGTTTACAATGGATTATAATACAGGCTGCCACCCCATGTGGACATGTGATCCAAGATGGCCGCAATGTGAATAAGGTCTATGGCGTCACCAGGAGGCGGATGTGTGCAAAACACATTTTTGGACAGTACTTCTAACGATTTTGTCCAAAAGTCACGCAAATCGGTCATTAAACGAAACAGGTCTTTCAGATTTTTCTAATTCCATCCTGATTGGCTAAGACTGGCTTTTGCAAGTGTGCTCCCTTTTGAACGAAATGCCTCAAATCATGAACACAGAGTGCGATTTGAGTGACATTCCCACTAGGCAGAGGAAGAAATGCCATTTAAAAATGTTCAAATCAGCCTCATGGAGGCGCTATAACGGGCCGATTCGTGTTTTTACCAATAACTCCACCGATCAGTGTAAAACTTTGTATGGGCACTCACATCTGCTTTTCATAGTGCCACCAGGAGGCTGACTTATGTAAAACATATTTTTTTAAATTACTCCTTCAGATTTGTTCCAAACATCATGGGAATCAGTACAGAGTATCACTATAGGCAAGTGATCAAGACTGAGCTGTCCGATAATTCATATCATGGGAATCAGTACAGAGTATCGCTATAGGCAAGTGATCAAGACTGAGCTGTCCGATAATTCATATTCCATCCTAGTTGGCTTAGATTGGCTTCCAAAGTTTCCAGGATTGGTCCGTTTTTAACAAAATGCCTTATATCATAAAAGCAGCTTGTGATTATCGTGCAATTTTGCACGTACAGTCCCAATAGGTCAAGGAACAAATACCACCCTTTTCACATTGGAATGTTATAGCGCCACCAGCAGCTCAATTTGAGCAAAACACATCTTTGGAACAAAATGCCTCAAATCATGACAGGCCACAGATGATATGGCACTCTTTTAACATTTGCCTATCACATTAGAGACCTGTGCTCGGAAGAGCGCTGCTCCTATTTATTTATGCATTCATTTATTTATTTGTATTATTATTTACAATAAGTGCACTGTATCCCCTTTATGAACAAAACATGTCTAAAATGCCTAACCTCCTATTTACGTACATTTTGCATTTTGTTTTTACAGCATCAAGAAATGAGTCTCCAACCTCTGTCAAGTCACCATCAAAGTCCAGCTACTCGACCACCTTTGCCTCAAATTCCTCAAGCTCTTTGTCTTCAAGCGATGGCAGGAGGAGGAAGAAGTTGTACATAAACTGGAATGATATTACATAAGCTGCAAAGGAATCGCTAGCCCTAAAACATTACTACTTCTGTTTGTGCACAGCCTTCATTTAAGAATTAATTACCTCCTTTTATTGACCTAAAGTGAAAAGAAAGATAAATAGTAAGTCGTTAATGTTTTACAGACATGTTCCCACTGTGAAACATGTAGCTGAAAAATGCCTATTTAAGGTGTTAATGAATGCCTAATTAACGATTTGTTGATGTTAATAATACACCTTCAATGTTAATAAGACACTTTATTAGGGATTTGTTGATGTTAATAAGACATGTTCCCACTTTACAACAGGTACCCACAAAATGCCTATTTAACGTGTTAATGAACTCCTAATTAACGATTTGTTGATGTTAATAATACACGTTCAATGTTAATAAGACACTTTATTAAGGATTTGTTGATGTTTATAAGACATGTTCCCACTTTACGACAGGTACCCACAAAATACCTAATTAACATGTTATTGAATGACTAATTAAGGATTTGTTGATGTTAATAAGACATGTTCCCACTTTACAACAGGTACCCACAAAATGCCTATTTAACGTGTTAATGAACTCCTAATTAACGATTTGTTGATGTTAATAATACACGTTCAATGTTAATAAGACACTTTATTAAGGATTTGTTGATGTTTATAAGACATGTTCCCACTTTACGACAGGTACCCACAAAATACCTAATTAACATGTTATTGAATGACTAATTAAGGATTTGTTGATGTTAATAAGACATGTTCCCACTTTACAACAGGTACCCACAAAATGCCTATTTAACGTGTTAATGAATTCCTAATTAACGATTTGTTGATGTTAATAATACACGTTCAATGTTAATAAGACTTTATTAAGGATTTGTTGATGTTTATCCGACCTGTTCCCACTTTACGACAGGTACCCACAAAATGCCTAATTAACATGTTATTGAATGACTAATTAAGGATTTGTTGATGTTAATAAGCCATGTTCCCACTTTACAAAAGGTACCCACAAAATGCTTATTTAATGTGTTAATGAATACTTAATTAATGATTTGTTGATGTTAATAAGACGTTCAATGTTAACACACATTGTTAAGGATTTGTTGATGTTAATAATACACGTTCAATGTTAATAAGACATGTTATTAGGGATTTGTTTATGTTAATAAGACGTGTTCCCACTTTACAACAGGTACCCACAAAATGCCTAATTAACATGTTATTGAATGACTAATTATGGATTTATTGATGTTAATAAGACATGTTCCCACTTTACAAAAGGTACCCACAAAATGCCTAATTAACGTGTTAATAGATGCCTAATTAACAATGTGTTGAAGTAAATAAAACTGTTTCAACATTAATAAGACACTTTATTAAGGATTTGTTGATGTTTATAAGACATGTTCCCACTTTACAACAGGTACCCACAAAATGCCTAATTAATGTGTTAATGAATGCTCAATAAAGAATGTATTAATGTTAATCATGCACTGTCTCAATGTTAATAAGAAATCTATTTAGTACTTGTTAATGTTTATACAATATTATTCCACTTAAAACAGTTGTTAATTAAGTATCTTAACAATGTATATATTCTTATATAGTATTCATAATGCATTTATTAATAATTATTATGATATAATAAGTATCTTATTAGTAGATTATTAATTGTTAATTAGGTGTCTTATGAATAGTTGATAGAATATTGATATTAATTAAGATGGTTTATTAACCTGTATTAAAATATAATAAGGCTTATTGGTTACTTATAAGTTGTTAATTAACCGTTAGTAAGGGATCTTTTCGTATAGTTTATTGGGTCTTAATTAACGTGAATTGGCTTTCTTATTAGACGTTTATTAACATGTATAACTCATATAATAAGGTTTATAGATGACTTATACGTTGTTTATTAATGTTTAATTAGGCATTGTATACATGTCTAATTAAGTTGTTAAAACGTTCTTATTAATCTTTTATTAGGCAGTATTAAGTATATTATGTTTTATAAGTATCTTATAAGTAGTTTAATAATGTTTATAAGACTCTTATTATATAGTTTATTATGTGTTTATTAAGGTTTAATAACGTTCTTATTAGAGTTAATAACAAGTTAATAAGTATCTTATTAACTGTTAATAAGTGTTTATTAATGGCACCTTATTATAAAGTGCTACCAAGTTACTTTTAAATAGAAATCCATGAATGTCTCTTTGTCTATCTGTGCTGGTTATTATGTTGTTAAATTACAGTAAAATAACTACAAATGCAAAATGTCACAACATGGTCACTTTAACAAGGTATTATAATTATATTCTCCACACTTGTATTCTCCCCATCTTGACAGGATGGTATATTCCCAGGTTCCGCAGGTCAGCTGCACAGGTGCAATGCATTATTGTTAATTGTGGCACGTTTACTGACATGCTAAGTTTAGCTGCACTTGAACAACCGTTCCAGGCTGCCATATCCAGCCCAAGAAACTGTAGAAACGGGGGGGGGGTTGCTAAGGTATGGCAACATGACTGGTGTCTTGCACGCCCGCGAAGGCGCATGCAAGACACCAGTCATTTTGCTTATGCCACTGCGTCCTGCCATTGGCAAGACAGTAGCTTTCCAGTGGATTGGCAGAACACTGAGCTTGTAGATCAGCTATTTTTGCAGGACATTTTCATGGAAAGAGCAGTAAATAGTGAAGAGTTGAAACAGTAGCTCTGTGGCGCCTCCCTGTGGCTTTCACAGACATGAGCATGACTGGAGGCGTGACTGACTGACTGACTGACTGACTGACTGACTCTAGGGAAGGAGAAGAGTCTGGGACGTGTGGAGCGTTGTCCAGGCCAGGGGGAGTATTGTAGGCTACCTCAGGGGTCTTCAACAGGGGTTCCGGGACCCTTAGGGGGTCCTCAGAGTTACTACAGGGGGTCCTCCAAATCTTTGTGTGATAGAAGCTTTTTTTCTCCTTTTCTATATTAAGCACTGGAGTCCATATTCTGAGAGAGATCTACAAGCTCAGAGTTGTGGATTGGCTATTTTCGGCAAAGAGGTTTGGTGCAGAGGGGAAAAAGAGCAGACTAAGTACAGAGTGAAAGGTCAAGTTTATTAACTCTTTTACTGCTTCGAATGTTAACGCTCCCAATTCTGACTGTATCGCGTTGCCAATACGAACGCTCGTTCTTTTACCTTGTTTGATCACTGTAGGCTGATGAGGGGTCGCGTGGGTGTGTACAGTAAAAACATCTCCCGTAATGCTGCTCTCAAATCTCCACCACACGTAAACATCAATGGAGTCCCAAATCACTTCCTGGCTGTTCTCTGTGGACCTGATCCAGATTATGCATTTCTATGCTCTGAACGACGGAAAGAGGGGAGGGCCATTTCACATCCATTGCATAAGGCAGCCCCTGCCGTCAGTTTGGCTACAGTATAGAATAGATATATGTGTCCATTGAAAAAGATTTGGAAATAATCCATAGATACGTTTCTATAACATCGCAAAGGTAAGCTACTTTTTGATGGCACCAGCACAAATAAATAAATAATAAATATGGCAGTAGAACTGTTGACTGCTCAAGTGGTTAAATATCTGAAAACACAAATTGACATGAATCCAAAATACACTGTGTGTGAAAGCCAATAGCGTGACAGCGTGACTCACTCACGCATATGGGTTTATCATGAACATACTCTACCATTCTACTCCATTTCATCTCAAAGAGGCAAAACAGCCTACTATTGATGTGTTTATCGTTACAAAACATACATTACATTACCCAGCTCTGTGTACAAAATAGCCAATCTAGAATGTGAAACATCGTGAGCTTGTTGATCTGCTATTTTCAAAATATTTTGTATACGTTTTATACATTTGAAAACTTGTGAAAAGGGACATTCTGCATAATGAGTAGTACTTTCAAGTACATTTAGGATACCAGACTTTTACACGTAGCAGAGTGAGTGTTTCTACACCACTCCCCCCTCTTTCTTTCTCTCTCTCTCTCTCTCTCTCTCTCTCTCTCTCTCTCTCTCTCTCTCTCTCTCTCTCTCTCTCTCTCTCTCTCTCTCTCTCTCTCTCTAAACGGTGGGATGCCACCACGCTGCAGCCTCAAGCGACGGCGCGAGGAGGACGTCGACGACGACACCCCGCGAAGCGAGGCAGCGACAGCAGCTGTCACCTCTGATCTGCTTGACCGGAGGCACCGGTTCTGTGGCCCAGAGGTAACGACTGGTCCTGACCCCCCCACACCCCCTTCCCCCCCATAGCCACCAGATGTCAGCTCAGCGAGGATCCAGGAACGCGCGCAGCGCGTCCAGAGTCTAGAGACTCCTCGTGCCGCAGCTATCAGCCATTAAGCCAGTGGCCTTTGTGTCTGCAGCCTCACAGATAAGCGTGGATTAAAAGGCTAATGGTCTGACAGGGATTCATTCCCCCTTAAGTGTTGCCCCGCAGAGGGCAGATCCTCTCTCTCTCTATCGGCCTGCAGACTGCAGACTCTCCCTGACACTCCATCAACCCTGCGGATGGTGAGCTGCCAAGTGGAGGAGGAGGAGGAACGCCACAGGGGTCCGGATGGAAAATTACTTTACCAAAAAGATTCAATTCACAAGGTTACGGCCGGTTCATCCACTTATTACATCCATTACATCCATACATCCATCTTTGACATGTCATGATTGTCTTTTCTGTTTTATTTTTCTACAATTTACAATTTAGGCATTTAGCAGACGCTCTTAATCCAGAGCGATTTACAATAAGCAAGGTAATACATCAATACAATAAAAAAAATCAGATGGTGTTGTAGGAGTCCTAATCACTGGAAAATGTCATTTTAAAAAATGTATTATGTTTTTGTAAGGTTTTATAGCCATAAATCATAAACCATAAATCATGCTCTAATTTGCATTTTGGGGATATTTTTCACAATATTAACATATGCACGTGTGACATTCTAATGATCACGAAAAAAAATATTACAGGCATTTTACTTATGTTTTAGTGAGGAATAGCTTCAGTTAAAAAGTGAGATGTTGTTCGTCCAGACGCTGGAATTTCAACTTCTCTGGGAGGTGTGAATGTCAGTCTCTGTGGGAGGTATTTATATGCAAATATCGTGGCCAATGGCATTGTAATACTAAACAATATGATTTAATGGTGATGTTAATGTGAAAAAAGAACAGGAAAACTAATTATAACATTTTTTAAAAAATGATTTAAAAAATGTTGCCAAAAAGCAACGCTGGGCCTTGCTGGGATAAGCAAGGTAATACATCAATACAAAAAGCAAGGTAATACATCAATACAATAAGCAAGTCGATCTACATGTACATCTACAGCATGAAGATCGGCTATTTTCACAATAGAACCATGTAACACAAAATGTAATGCCTCAAGTGCTCGTCAGTCCCCAGTTAAAATATGATTATTTTGGGGGGTCGCGGCCTGAAAAGGTTGAGAACCACTGCTTCACAGCACTGCCCACCGCCTACCAGCTCTCCCCCCCCCCCCCCCCCAACCCCTCTCCAACCCCTCCCCCAGCCTCCCTGCTTCCCACCACAAATCAACATGGACAGTCCTTCATGGAGGCAGCCATCATGCAGCCTCCTGCACACTGGCAGCCCCTCAACCCCCCCCCCCCCCCCCCCCCATTCCATCCCCTCGACCAGGGACGTGCTGGGCCCCTGATTCAGCCCGGGAAAAAGAGTTGGAGAGGCCCTCATTGCGCGCTACTCAAAAATGTGCCATTTCAGATCATGACAAGTGACAAGCCAGTGGGCCAATTACATGAGTTATATTTCGTTGTTGTCGGGTGGAAACCTTGTATGTCCAAAACCGTTTGTTTTGTATTTATCATTTTAAAAATGATTTAAACTAGTGAAAACAGCCGATCTACAAGCACACAACGCCTCGCGGTGCGAGGCGTTGTGTGCTTGTAGATCTGCCGTTTTCACTACTTTTGTGCGACGGCCTTCTATGATGAAGCAGGGCTTTACTTTGCGAAAAAATTTACAAATTTGAAACTTGGAGATATGAGGTTTCTGCCCCGACAGTGACGATTTACTTTGTTGGCCGCCCAGCCCCCAAAAATGGAACGAAGGCCGACATTTTCTTTTTAATTTCTTCCTTATGGCCGGCCTGAACCAGCCGGGAATGAACCGGCCGTTCGGGAGTTGTCCCGCTTTTCCCAATGGCCAGCACGTCCCTCCCCTCGACCCCCCCCCCATCCCATCCCATCCTCTCAACCCCCCCATCCCATTCCATCCCACATGTCCTGTTCTGTAACGATTAATGACCGCTGCTGCTCGACTCTGGCCAGATTGCACATGGATGAATGGGATTAGAACTACTGGAGCCTGGATGAATGGGATTAGAAGTACTGGACCATACAGCACAGCAGCAGTGTGCCTTCTGCAGTGCATGTGTGTGTGCGTGCATGCGTGCGACGCGCAAGAAAGAAACTCACTTATTTGAAGTGGTATGCGGTCATCACTGGTAGACGGTACAGAACATACAGTATGTCATGCCTTTGCTCCTGGACTGGTGAAGGACACCAGGCTGGGAAATTAACAGAGTGTAAAGCAACCGAGTACATTTACTTAAAGAGGCGGTGCCATAGTTTTGTACTTTTTCTGGTTTTCATGTGTCTAGGAGGTTGATCCCAGGCTCCCCCAGAGTTGGTGTGGAAGAGTCCTTGAGCAAGACTCTGAACCCCTAGTTGCTCCCGGTGAGCAGGTTGGTGCCTTGCATGGTTTCCTCTGCCATCGGTGTATGAATGTGTGTGTGAATGGGTGAATGTAATGAATGTGTGTGTGAATGGGTGAATGTAATGAATGTGTGTGTGAATGGGTGAATGTGTGTGTGAATGGGTGAATGTAATGAGTGTGTGTGTGAATGGGTGAATGTAATGCACAATCCACGTAAAGTGCCTTGGATACATAGAGTTATATAAATGCATCATTTACCATTTTTGTACGGGTAGCTCGTCTCTTTTGACCGAACGTTCAGCCCAGAAAGATGCTGTTCCAAGTGATTAAGTGATTGTCTCACGTCTTTTTTTTTTTTTTTTACATTTACTTATCTCACATTCCCAGCCTGTTAGTCAGCAAAGCAGCAAAGCTTATCCACATGCATTAACTCAACTCAATATGATTGTATTGATGATTTACTGGTGCAAAAAAAAAAAAAAAAGAAAAGAAAGTGCAACACGTTGAACTGTAGCTAATGGAAACAAGCCACAAAAACAAATTACACAAGCTTTTCATAGATACGCAACAAAACAAAGTGCTTTGGTGAACATTACACTCCTTCTGCAACCTCAGTGGGAAATGTAATTCAAAGTAAAAATGATGCCGGTTAACCCTTAAGTTCTGTTCAGATTCACTACACCTTCGTTCTGTTCGGGTCATTTTGACCCGGTGGATATTTGGTTTAAAAAAAACAACACTAATATAAATTTTAACTTAACAAATCATCATGATACATTGACTTTGACTCAATACCAAACAATTCATATGATATATTTGGTAAATGTTTGCATTTCTGCTTTGCTATATCACATTAAACACTGAAAGAGCTAGGCGTTTTTACTGATTTAGCTGAAATCCATGTAAAAAAACCGACTTCATTTAATACTGGGCAATATTGCTCATGCTTATAGGAAGGGGGGGAGGGTTCGGAATGGGGCTTCGGAAGGGGGGTGTTAGAAGTGGGGGTGACTGTGTGTCTGTGTTTTGGCATAATACTGTGTATTTCTGTGCTTCCGGGTCAAAATGACCCGAACAGCACTTAAGGTTCAAAAAATATGAGGGGGGTGTAGCATGGGTGTAGTGCAAAAATATTTTTTTTACATGTTCATCTCAGAAGAATCTTTAAGGCCAGTGAGTTTCAGGTGGAAACATTTTTAACTTCTACCTTTTTTTTCCAAATGAAAATGTAAAACGGGTCAAAATGACCCGAACAGCACTTAAGGGTTAAGTGCTTCGGTCCTACCGCAAAGCAATTATTTCTATTTTTCTGTGTGTGTGTGTGTGTTGTTTTGTGTTGTCTGTTTGCTGCTAGCTTCCCACGTAATTACCGTGCGCAGAGGTAAAAATAAATGAGTGGGAAATGAGGAGAATTAGGCTCAACGTGGGCTTGAAGCTCTAACCAATTTATACCTGGAACACATTATTACTTTAACCGTAATTTTATGCTTTAACTATAAAAAAAGATTTGCAGATCTACAAGCTCACAGCGTGGCACAGAGTGTTGCACTGCAAGCTTGCAGATCTGCAATTTTTTGACACACCTGCAAGTCTTTTTGCAATCTGTGCAAGTCTTTTTTAATATTTTGAGCCGATCTATGAATTTCTTCTAAAGGGGAACACACACCGGACGCGGAGGCGGCGCGGAAGCGGTGCGTAAAAAAATACGGCCCCATTATTTTCAATGAACTAACCCACACCGGCGGCGTCAGACGCGCGCATCCGCGGGTATGCCTCCTCGCCTGCCGCACCGATACGCTGCTGTTCTATTTTTCCAGCGTTGCCGCGCGGTGAACATGTTCTCCCATGGTTCTCCCCACCAGGGGAAATGGATGTGCTGTGTGGCAGCGCGCCGCATCCAGTTGGGGTTACCGCGGGGCACTTCACGTGCGTCGATACCGCAACGCGACGCTGCACAGCCGCCCGCGTCCAGTGTGTGCTCCCCTTTAATAAATCGGTTCTCAAACTTAAGGTTTTATAGCGATAAATCATAAATCATAAATCATGCTCTAATTTGCATTTTGGGGATATTTTTCACAATAATAACATTGTATGTTCTAGACATTTGAATGATCACGAAAAAAAATATTACAGGCATTTTACTTATGTTTTAGGAGGAATAGCTTCAGTTAAAAAGTGAGATGTTGTTCGTCCAGACGCTGGAATTTCAACTTCTCTGGGAGGTGTGAATTTCAGCCACTGTGGGGGGTATTTATATGCAAATATCGTGGCCAATGGAATTGTAATACTAAACAATAGGATTTAATGGTGATGTTAATGTGAAAAAAGAACAGGAAAACTAATTATAACATTTTTTTTAAATTATTTAAAAAATGTTGCCAAAAAGCAACGCTGGGCCTTGCAGGGTTAATACAGCGCTTTTAGATGTTTTCTAGATTAGCAGGGCTAATCTAGTGGTTATGCCGGTTGATTCCTCCCCCACACAGATTGCTGTCTGCAAACACATGTAAATTCCTTCACTTTGGCTGTTCCAGTAGTAAGCTCTACGAGTGTGAACTCAAATACAGATGTTGCCGCTCCAACTCTTCAGTATTTACCGCTCTTTTCCAGAAAATGTACTGCAAATGCATTTCTTCCACAGGTTTCTCTCCCTGTTTTGCCTGTCAAATTTTTATCGAGAATGGAGCGTGTGTTTTTTGCGGAAACTCACAAATGGCAAGAAATCCAACTTCAAAGTCAGAGAAAGTCATACGAATAGTAAAAATAGCTGATCTAACAGCTTAATTTTCTGCAAATCCCCAATTTGCCAATGGCAGGGCGTGTGAAGTTTTTGAAATGGTACATCTGTAGCCGGGTCAACTTAGAGGGAGCTTTAAAGCTCTTGAGCCGAAACGCGCTGGTCGTTTTATAACATTGCCAAGCTATGATGATGAAGAAACAAAAATAAGGCTTTTTTAAAACTCAACTGATTCGGCTCAGTTGAAAAAAAGAGGAGAGATCCGAGCACTCAAAAAGTAAAAAGAGGAGGACTGACGGACGTAAAAACAAGGTACTTTATTTCATTACAAAATAATGATTTTGACTACAACATGACGTGGGTTGTTTCTGATGACTACAAAATTACGTAGGTTGGTTCTGATGACTACAACATGACGTAAGTTGTTTCTGATGACTACAACATGACGTGGGTTGTTTCTGATGACTACAACATGACGTGGGTTGTTTCTGATGACTACAACATGACGTGGGTTGGTTCTGATGACTACAACATGACGTGGGTTGGTTCTGATGACTACAACATGACGTGGGTTGGTTCTGATGACTACAACATGACGTGGGTTGGTTCTGATGACTACAACATGACATGGGTTGGTTCTGATGACTACAACATGACGTAGGTTGTTTCTGATGACTACAACATGACGTGGGTTGGTTCTGATGACTACAACATGACGTGGGTTGGTTCTGATGACTACAACATGACGTGGGTTGGTTCTGATGACTACAACATGACGTGGGTTGGTTCTGATGACTACAACATGACGTGGGTTGTTTCTGATGACTACAACATGACGTGGGTTGTTTCTGATGACTACAACACGACGTGGGTTGGTTCTGATGACTACAACATGACGTGGGTTGGTTCTGATGACTACAACACAACGTGTTTCTGAAACAACCCACGTCGTGTTTCTGATGACTACAACACGACGTAGGTTGTTTCTGATGACTACAACATGACGTGGGTTGTTTCTGATGACTACAACATGACGTGGGTTGTTTCTGATGACTACAACATGACCTAGGTTCAGTAGGTTGTCTGTATCAATCAACGTCATCTACTTCAACTTCAGCGACTCCCTGCTGGTTTGCGTGCCTCCCCCTTCCCCCGCCTTCCCTGTTCGTCCTCTCCGCACAGCAGAGTCAGTCTGTTGCGCTGGCTTGCCTCTGGTTCAGCCAATCACAAGCCGGGGCCGACATCTGATGTCCTATTAACACAAATTTGTTTCCGTAGCTGCTGCCTTGTCAGTCTATAGCGAGACGCTGTGATACTGAGCGCCGATCATCCGCCCGCCCATCTTTACATATTAATGTCTTCAATGAGTTCTGGCCCGCCTACTTTTTTTACCGTCAAATCACATTCACCCAAGTGCTCTGTACCTCCTTTCTGGACCGTTTCAAGAGGGACTGCGTCACTATAAGGAAGTGGAGTGAGTGGAAAACTTGGTTTCATTTCGGCTTTAACATTTTTGACATATTGCACATGATATTCCTATTGTAGTTGTTCTCAAAGTGGATTCCAGGGAGTTCCTTTGCGGACTAACAGGGTACTAACTAAGCCCAGGTACTAATAAGGACTAACAGGGTACTAAGCCCAGGTACTAATAAGGACTAACAGGGTACTAAGCCATGGTACTAATAAGGACTAACAGGGTACTAAGCCCAGGTACTAATAAGCATAGACATAGAAAGGTAGACGCCTCCTTCGGCTAGGGGGTGTATACTATGCATTGAGCAACTAAGGGAATCTTCATCGCTTCCGTGTTCATTGCTTCCACGTGCGTCACACATACGGAAGTCGGTAAGCCAGTCGGGTGCCAACTTTGACCAAATATGGAGATTCTATGACGGCACACTAAATGACATCATAGTACTGACATCATTGACTGGCCTCCTATATAAATGGTCTCATGTTCAATAAGAATGTCTTACAGAGAGCAAGGAGGTAAAAGTATTGTTTCAAACTGTGTTGTTGCTGATGGTCTGTCAAATAATGCACCGTACAGTGAAGCTGCAAGGAGCCCCAAAAATCACCAATGGTGTTGCTGTATTGGT
The DNA here is from genome assembly GCF_963921795.1 of Nannobrachium achirus. Classification (NCBI taxonomy): domain Eukaryota; kingdom Metazoa; phylum Chordata; class Actinopteri; order Myctophiformes; family Myctophidae; genus Nannobrachium; species Nannobrachium achirus. Next base: position 67,657,221 of record NC_137818.1, on the reverse strand, counting down.
GGGACACAAAGTGTACGCATTTGGAGGTTACAATAGGAACTTGAGAAAGCCTCAAGAAGATCAGATCAATGTGTACGTCTTCAACACAGTGTCTCTGAGATGGAGGACGTTGCCCCCAGTGACGACTACAACAGGAGAACGACCTCCTGAGGTTCCCTGTGATCGCTGTGGCCACTCAGCTGTGCTCATTGAAGATATTGTCTATTTCTGGGGAGGAGAGGATGTGGATGGGCATTACGACAACATTCTTTATGCATTTGATGTCTACGCCCACAGATGGATCATGACTAGGGTTTCTGGGACCGTTCCAGAGGGGAGGTGTGGTCACTCAGCCGGTGTCTTGGGGAAGGTCATGTATGTCTATGGAGGAGAGACCCAGGATGCATGCACTAATGACATCTACAAGCTGGACACCACCACGATGGTCTGGTCCTTAATTAACACCAGAGGCACTCCGCATCCTGCTTTGTCAGGTCACTCTGCCACCATCATTGGGACAAAGATGTTTGTATTTGGGGGAGATGGGGACCAGGTGGACTACAACATCATCAGAGTGTTTGACACAGAGACAGACTGCTGGCTGGACATTCCTTCTGCACATCTTCTTCCAGAAGAACGCTGTCTTCATTCAGCCATTGCCTACAATGGAGAGCTGTACATATTTGGTGGTCAGTCCGAGAGTTATGAAGATAAAACTGTAACCTGCAATGACATGTGGAAGTTCAGTCCAGAGACCTTCTCCTGGAAGGAGGTTAAGCCCAAGGTGAATGACTCATTTTGGAGGATTGATGGCTGCTGTTGCATGGTGGGAAGTCGTGTCTTCATCTTTGGAGGTTTTAAAGGACACTTCAAACCTGTACATCCTAGACTTGAGTCCTAGTCTTAAGACGCTCTGCAAGCTAGCAGTTATTCAGTACGATGTGGAGCAGTCAGAACTCACACATGACATCAGGTGGGAACTGGCAGCCATGACTCCACCGCTGCGGCTGTAACCGGCCGCACTTTGGCACTCGCCCTCTCTCCATAGATAGATAGATAGATACCTTTATTATCCCAAGGGGGACAATCAGTTGCCCAGAGGGAGCCTGGAGGATTGGAGGACTCTGCATTAAATACATAATTTACTTTCTCCAGCAGAGTGCTTGTTACTAATTAATCAATCAATCAACTTTGTTTGAGCAGACTACGAGGTCCATTAAACAACATTAAAAAAACATAAAAAACACTAGACATACAAAAAGAACACCGCTAAAACATAACAACATCAGCTTTAACAATAGTCATACCAGTGTTTCCAAAAAGAAGAAGATACCTTGTAGCACTGAGGCACTGAGGACGATATTTATGACAAAACATGCATTAACCACTTAACCCTTTGTACTTTGTCCATTAGAAAATAGCTGATCTACAAGTTCACAGGGTACATTTTGATGCCATTACTTATGTGTGCTCATGTAACATGCATACGGGTTTATATTGTATTGTGCCATGTTTACTTGAGTAAAAAAAAAAGAACAAAAACTACTTGCCATCCAGAGTGGATAAAACGTTGATCAGTGGTGTTCTGTTCCTCCATCTTAAAACCTTTTGTTCCTGGACTTTATGATTTTGGTAAATAAGCTTTGCCTGAAACGGAGACCTCCGTCTTGGGGTTTTTGTATTCATTTTTTAAAATAAGCGTATTAAGATTGTCGTTGTCTAGATCGAGCCTCTGTTGGTAATAGTTGCAAGGAGACGAAATAACCCAGAAATAAAACATTGATTCAGGTTCCATTTAACTGTAAAATAAGAAATGCACTTTCCGCGGGTTCTAGGTTTCCACAGCCTCACATGGCCCCGCCTGCATGAATTTGAGTGCAGCCCGAGCCAAGCCGAATCAACACGGAAGCCATTTCACTGCTCACTCACACACAGTAAGGGTGCAGAATGCCCTGCAACGAATCGGAGCATACGTGCGATCGTCCTCCAAAAACACAGTCAAAAAAACTAAAAACGCTGGCACAGGAGTGGATAAAAGTTCTAAAACGAAGATATGAAATGTTTTGAGACTTTTTTCATCATCCAAATCGTCTAAAGGCACTTTTCTTCAACGGGCCATAACATATATGGACGCTTCATATGGCCAAGACTGCTGACTATCATCACCTGGATCTCCATATATGAATATCTCGACACTGACCTCATCAAACCCTGGATATCCATACATGGAGACGACTGGATCATCACTTAGATCTCCATATATGGAGCTGACCTCTTGATTCCCAGATGATGCCCTGTTAGGCCAACCACACAAATAGAATACCTTTTATGCCCATCAATATTAAGCCCATATCTGGGAATGCCCATACAATAGGATCCCTTTTATGACCATCAATACTAAGCCCATATCTGGGAATGCCCATGTATGGACATATTGTGTCAGTCTAATCAGTGTGTTTGACGCGACACACTTGCAAATTAATTCTGTCCATGTCCCTTTTTTGCCCATTTACGGAGATGTCATCAATATTAAGAGCATTTCTGGGAATGCCCATATTTGTCAATGCCAATATATGTGTCCATATATGGCCGAGACAGAATTCACTTGAAGATCAAGACTGCTGACTATCATCACCTGGATCTCCATATATGGAGATCTCGACACTGACCTCATCAAACCCTGGATATCCATACATGGAGACGACTGGATCATCACCTAGTTCTCCATATATGGAGCTGGTCAATACCTCTACAACTGACATCACAAACTCCATTTATGGATATAGTTGACCTGTTCTGACATCACAGTGATGACTCATCCAATTCAGCAGAAGGGTATAGGCCTACAAGCCAAAGCAGCCATGTGCACGCACCCATAAATAATAAATAAATAAACAAATAAATAAACATGTGCGAGGTTGCTTCTCGCCCTTAGGGCGTATTACTGGTTGTGCTGTTACTGCTGTGCCACTAAAACGGATATTTTTGTAACCGGATAAACAAGTGAAGATTTACAATCATATCCTATTCAGTGGGACTGTGTAGGCATGATTTTTTTTAGACCTAGGAATTTTTGTCTTGTAGACCTAGATATTCTTTTATGCGGATATATGAAAATCTGAGTTTATAAACAGATCCAGATAAGCGCCACTGCCCTAAACACTGTTAGTAGGAACCATAGCCCGGAATTACCATAACAGGACTGTAACTCTGAGAGTGTAAAAATGCAACCAAATTGACCCTTATTTGGTTCTATCTGTACACTCTCAATTTGTACACTCTCACAGTTAAGGCTGGGTGGGTTTGGTGATCACTGGGGCTCTGTCAGAGCCTAATTGTCCTACAGGTGTACTTCTTGACAATCAGAGGAGAGGATATGGATTGGCATTACGACAACATGCTTTATGCATTTGATGTCGACGCCGACAGATGGATCATGACTAGGGTTTCTGGGACCGTTCCAGAGAGGAAAGAACCACTCAGCCTGTGTCTTGGGGAAGGACATGTATGTCTTTGGAGGATGGACCCAGGATGGACACACTAATGAAACCTTCAAGCTGGACACCACCACGAAGGTCTGGTCCTTAATTAACACCAGAGGCACTCTGCCTCCTGGATCATCACTTCACTCTGCCACCATCATTGGGACAAAGATGTTTGTATTTGGGGGAACTGGGGGCCGGATAATCCTCTACAACAACATCAGAGTTTTTGACACGGAGACAGACTGTTGGCTGGACATTCCTTCTGTACAGCTTCTTCCAGAAAAACGATGGCATCATTTAGCCTTTGCCTACAATAGAGAACTGTACATATTTGGTGGTGAAGTCCCTAAAACTGTAACCTGCAATAGTATGTGGAAGTTTAGTCCAGAGACCTTCTCCTGGAAGGAGGTTAAGCCCAAGGTGAATGACTCATTTTGGAGGAGACGCGGCTGCTGTTGCATGGTGGGAAGTCGTGTCATCATCTTTGGAGGATATGAAGGAGACAACACACACAACAATGACCTGTACATCCTAGACTTGAGTCCTAGTCTTAAGACGCTCTGCAAGCTAGCAGTTATTCAGTACGATGTGGAGCAGTCAGAACTCCCACACGACATCAGGTGGGAACTGGCAGCCATGACTGATGGAGGATTGGAGGACTCTGCATAAAATACATATTTACTTGCACCAGCAGAGTGTGCAAGTACTTTGTATCTGTCTGTGTTTATGCCCGCAGCCAATCAGGTACCGGCATTCCTGATGACGTCACCATCAACAGCCAATGAGGGACCGGCATTCTTGGTGACTTCATCATCAACAATTGCGACCTGATATAAATAACAAGGCGTGCTCTGCTGGTGCACAAGAAGGTCATACATGGCCACGAGTGCACAAGGAGAAAGTTGGCACCTGGACAGAGTGCAGTCTAGTTTTATATCTATGTTGTTCTATGGGAGAAGAACTCAACAGGGTTCCTCACAGTTACTACATCTACCACAACTATTGCCGTAACGACTAAAGTTCATATAGGATTACTGTACTGAAGTACTACTTTGAGGTACTTTTAAAATACTTCACACTCCACTAACATCTCAGAGGCAGATATTGTACTGTTTACTCCATAAACATTTGTTAGTAATTAACAATGGTCAAAATATCCAATCTACAAGCTCACATGAGCTACGTGTCATGATGAGCTTCAGATTATTCCCCTGGGAGGCGTACTATTGGGCACCAACTTTGACCAAATATGGATATTCTATGATGGCACACTAAGTGACATCATAGTACTGACATCATAGACTGGCCTCCTATATAAATGGTCTTATGTTCAATAAGAATGTCTTACAGATTAAACTGGTAAAAGTATTGTTTCAAACAGTGTTGTTGCTGATGGTCTGTCAAATAATGCGCTGTACAGTGAAGCTGCGAGGAGCCCCAAATATCACCCATGGTGTTGCTGTATCGGTGGGACACAAAGTGTATGCATTTGGACGAAGGACACAAGATCAGATCAATGTGTACGTCTTCAACACAGTGTCTCTGAGATGGAGGACGTTGCCCCCAGTGACGACTACAACAGGAGAACGACCCCCTGAGGTTCCCTCTTATCGCTATGGCCACACAGCTGTGCTCATTGAAGACATTGTCTATTTCTGGGGAGGAGAGGATATGAATGGGTGTTACGACAACATTCTTTATGCATTTCATGTTGACGCCCACAGATGGATCATGACTAGGGTTTCTGGGATCGTTCCAGAGGGGAGGAGCTGCCACTCATCCTGTGTCTTGGGGAAGATCATGTATGTCTATGGAGGACAGACCCAGGATCGATACATTGATGACATCTACAAGCTGGACACCAACACGATGGTCTGGTCGATAATTAACACCAGAGGCACTCCGCCACTTGATTACTTACCGGTACATCACTCTGCCACCATCATCGGGACAAAGATGTTTGTATTTTGGGGAATATGGTTCGACTGGGTCGACGACAGCATCAGAGTGTTTGACACAGAGACAGACTGCTGGCTGGACACTCCTTCTGCACAGCTTCCAGAATGCTGTCGTCATTCTGCCTTTGTCTACAATGGAGAGCTGTACATATTTGGTGAAGAGAACAGGCGTGGCTTGCCCTGCTACAACATGTGGAAGATCAGTCCAGAGACCTTCTCCTGGAAGGAGGTTAAGCCCAAGGTGAATGATTCATTTTGGTTGGAAGGAGGCTGTTGTTGCATGGTGGGAAGTCGTGTCATCATCTATGGAGGATATAAAGAAGACGGCACACACAAAGATGACCTGCACATCCTAGACTTGAGTCCAAGTCTTAAGACGCTCTGCAAGCTAGCAGTTATTGAGTACGATGTGGAGCAGTCAGAACTCCCACATGACATCAGGTGGGAACTGGCAGCCATGACTGATGGAGGATTGGAGGACTCTGCATAAAATACATATTTACTTGCACCAGCAGAGTGCGCAAGTACTGCCTTCTGTTTCTCTGTCGCGTATCTGTTGCGTATGTGTCTGTGTTTATGCCCGCAGCCAATCAGGGACCGGTAGTCCTCTCTCTCTCATCTCCAAGATGGCGGAGACGCTGTCTGACTGTACGGCAGCGCCGACGCACGGCGGCCGCTGTGCACGCTTTAGAATATGCAGTCTTTTTAGCGCTTTTATTCTCTTTTTTTAACCTCACACACATAGTCCTCTGTACATGCACATATGATAGACACACACTTTTAGAGATCAGATCGGCGATGGCTCTACACTCACCAGAGTCACACAGTACAGATCCTCCATACGTCTTCTCTACGGGGGGGGGGACTCCCTGGCTCAATGGTGCGGCAACATTGCCACCCAGACGGCGTCGGAAAAGACAACAGAGGGGAAGGTACCGAGGCAGACGCGCTGGGATCCTGGTACGGGCGAGGAACCGGGCGGGCAGGCTCCCTCTTCCATCGATCCTGCTCGCTAACGTCCAGTCACTGGATAACAAACTCACGGAACTACGGGCGAGGATTAAGTTCCAAGGTGAAGAGCGAAACACCTATTGTTTGTCTCTCTGAGACGTGGCTGGGCACTGGGGTCCCCGACTCAGCGATTGAGTTGGACGGCTACTCTCACTTCCGGGTAGACAGGACAGTTGAATTTACCTGCAAGGAAACAGGAGGGGCCGTGTGTGTATACGTCAAGGACTCCTGGTGTACTGATGTGAGGACCATCAGCTCCCTCTGCTGTCCAGATGTGGAATAATGTTATGATACAACTTAGACCGTTCTGGCTGCCTAGAGAAATCAGTGCTGTGTTTTTCATTGGAGTCTACATCCACCCAAGGGCCAACATAGACTCAGCACTAAAGGAGCTCCACAGGATCATCAGTGAGGGGGAAACTGCACATCCAGAAACTGTTTTTGTGGTGGCTGGAGATTTCAACAAGGTTAACCTTAAGAACGTTCTCCCCAAATTCCACCAGCATATAACCTGTAACACCAGAGGTGACAGTATTCTGGACCACTGCTACACCACCTTCCCAGACGCTTACAAGCCCCTCCTCGCTTACAAGCCCCTTCCCCTGGACAAGGGGAGAACAGATATGTAAGGATGCTCTTCGTGGATTAGAGCTCGGCATTCAACACAATCGTCCCCACCAGACTGGACCATAAACTCAAGGACTTGGGTTAGGTGCAGGTGGATCCTGGATGTTTTGTCTGGTCGCCGTCAGGTGGTGAGAATCAGACCCTTTGATCCTCTACACAGGAGCCCCCCAGGGCTGCGTGTTAAGTCCTCTCTTTTATTCCCTGTACACCCACGACTGTACAGCCACACACAGTTCGAATGTCATTATAAAATACGCTGATGACACGACTGTAATGGGTCTTATTGGAAATAATGATGAGACGGCCTACAGGGCAGAGGTGGGAAGCCTGACACGGTGGTGTCAGGTGAACAATCTGTCTCTCAACGTTGACAAGACCAAGGAGATCATTGTGGATTTTAGGCGGACAGAGAGTGAACACACACCCATCACCATCAAGTGAACAAGTGGATGACTTCAAGTTCCTGGGAATAAACATTTCGAGGGACCTCAAGTGGGCCACACACACCACCCAGGTGGTGAAAAAAGCCCAACAACGGCTCTACTGCCTCCGGCGTCTAAAAAAGTTCAGAGTGAGCCCGCGTATCCTCCGAGCTTTTTACCGCAGTACCATAGAAAGCATACTGACGAGTGGCACCACCGCCTGGTTCGGGAACTGTACAGTGGCTGAGCAGAAAGCGCTGCAAAGGGTGGTGCGTACGGCGCAGCGCATCGTGGGAGGTGAGCTTCCTTCTCTCCAGGATCTTCACGGAAGACGATGTGCAGCTAAGGCCGTAAGCATCATTAAGGACACTTACCACCCCAGCCATGGCCTGTTCAAACCGCTGCGGAACCCACGGCCAGGCAAGCGATACCGGAGCATTACTACGAGACTCTGGAAGAGCTTTTATCCAGCAACAATGAGGATGCTGAATGAGAACTGAACTGAAATGTTTTTTATGCACTAACTGACCTGATCTATGTTATTTTAATCTGACTTTCCTTTAAAGATACATTAACTCTTAATTATTAAGCACATGAGCCACTTTCTTTTGTGATGCCACCCATGTTCTTGTAATATGATGTTATAAAATATGATATGACAATAAAGTTTGAGTCTGATTCTGATCCTGACGTCACCATCAACAGCCAATGAGGGACCAGCATTCTTGGTGACGTCACCATCAACAAGTGCGACCTGACATAAATAAGACGCGCTCTGCTGGTGCACAAGAAGGCCATACATGGCCACGAGTGCACAAGGAGCAAGTTGGCACCTGGACAGAGTGCAGTCTAGTTTTATATCTATGTTGTTCTATGGGAGAAGAACTCAACAGGGTTCCTCACAGTTACTACATCTACCACAACTATTGCTGTAACCACTAATGTTCATATAGGATTACTGTACTGAAGTACTACTTTGAGGTACTTTTAAAATACTTCACACTCCACTAACATCTCAGAGGCAGATATTGTACTTTTTACTCTATAAACATTTGTTAGTAATTAATCAATCAGTCAACTTTGTTTGTGCAGACTCAGAGGTCCATTAAAAAACAGCAACATAAAAACACTATACATACAACAAGAACACCAGTAAAACAAAACATAATCAGCTATAACAAGAGACAATCATACCAGTGTTTCCAAAAAGAAGATTGATACCTTGTAGCACTTTCGGCCTTTAAACCAGATATTTTTGTAACCGGATAAACAAGTAAAATTAACAAAAATATCTGATTTTTTTAGTAGGTTTTTTGTTAGTAGGAATGAACACAGAAGCAGCCGGGAGGAAGTGGACTAAGAAAGGGGAGGAGCCAAACCCAGCTTCCTGTCTCCACACAAAAAAGGAGGCAAAAACCCTGACTAAAATAAAATCCCTAAAATAAAAACCCTGACTAAAATAAAATCCTGACTAAAATAAAAACCCTGACTAAAATAAAAACCCTCACTAAAATAAAAACCCTAACTAAAATGAAAACTCTAAAAAAAAAACTCACTAAAATAAAAGATTAGATTGAAGTTTACTTAAATTGAATCTGCATTTGAAAAACACAAAATAACAGCTTTTTTGTAATTAAAGTGGAAGATTTTATAACTCAAGGGAATTAAGTGAACCGATCATTCAAACAGTCCAGTGTTCCCTGAATTAAGAAGAACATGAAAAACACAAGCAAGCAAACAAACAAACAAACACATCCTATGATCTATCGTCTTTGATTCAGCTCACAAAATGCCATTTAAAATTCCTTAATTTCACACCACAAACTGAATCCAATACGCAGTATATTCCAACAGCTTCCAAAGCAAACCAGCGTTTCACAAACAAATGAAAACCAATCAGTCTAAGATTTAAAGAATAAAGGTATGTGGACGCACCCCAATGGGCATGGGGAACGGGATTTGAACCTGTGACACGCTGTCAGTGTGTCATTGCAGCCTATAGGGAGCTGGGACCACCAGGCCGGCGGCCCGGACCACGCTAAGCCTTTTTGTTAGTGAAACAGAGTTGAGTTCAGCTCAGTTGTAACTCTACCTGGCCTTTGATTCAAGACAGAAAAGGTCTTAAATGTCCTTGATATCACAATTATAAAAAAACACAATCCAATACATGGTATTCCAATAGCCTCCAAAGCAAACCAGCGTTTCACAAACAAGTCAAGCTCTCTCTCTGTTCTTTGTAAATCAAACCTGGGGTTGCAACGATTCTTCTTTTCCCCATCTACACTAAAATAGCCGATCTACAAGCTCATAGATCAGCTATTTTTTTGGTACCCCAGAATATGGACGATGGGATTCAAGTGATTAATATGGCAATACAAAAAACTGAATCCAATACACACAGACTGTCTTCCAATGACTTCCAAAGACAACCAACATTTCACAACAAACAAGCTCACCTCGATGTTCCAAACCAGTGGTTCTCAACCTTTTCAGGAGGCGACCCCCAAAATACATTTTGAACTATAACACGGTTCTATTGTGAAAATAGCAGATCTGCATGCTCACAACACCGTTATGAACATGTAGATCGGCTATTTTCACAATTTCACAACATTTGACAATTTGGCCAATGTTTAATTTGTCATTTTAGAAGTATATTTAAAGTCCTTAAATTGTCACTTTGGAATTGTGCAAATACCCTCTATACAATTTATGTTGGTTCGTTTACTGTTGAGTGAGAAAACAACGCTGCACATTAAGTTAATCATCTGGGGACCCCCCAAAATAACATGGGGACCCCCGTGTTGAGACCCACTGATCCAAACAATAGCAGAAAGTAAATCACTCTCTCACCCAATGGCAGGCCTCGTCTGGAGGATCCATTTGATTCCTTTGTTTCCTTTGTTCCAACTGTTCTGTGTGAGTCCATAATTGTCCACCAGCAGGATGTTATGATGTGCTGATAATGCTTGTCTTCTCTATGACACGCAGATCATCAACATCAACATCAATTTATTGACACTTCTGACTGAGATCTAGGGTGCGTTCGGAAACCCGCACCGGGTGTGTGCTCAGTGTAGTGAGTGCAGTGGGCGTGTCGTTGTAGAGTGCGTTCAGTGTGGCTTATTTACGAACGACCAGTTTTAAGAGGCAGTTATGTGCTTTGTCACTCTGAACTCTCTAGCCTAAACTTTCTGAAAAGCAGCAGTTGCTAAGTATGCTAACGTAACGTTGCTATTGAAAGGAGATGTAATTCATTCATAACATTGGCATACCTGCTGTTAATTTACATGTTGATGGGTGTGAAACTATCAAGCCCAAACGACCAATAAAGCTGTAAATGCTGCATTTGCGGTCATTTCCTCCATTGTTCACAGCTGAGAAGCGCTCGAGACACGGCGATGAAAACCAACCAATCAGAACACCGAACCACCGCACCACACCGCCTAACCCCATCTTCTGAATAGGGTTGGTGAGTGCGTGCACTCAACACACCAGTGCGCGGCGCACTGGATTTCCGAACGACAACGCACCAAGTGCACCGAATAAACGAACGACAACATGGCACACCAGTGCGTTGAGTGCGCATTTCCGAACGCGCCCTAAAGGTTCAGCACTGCAGGCTGGAAAGAGGTTTGGACGTCAACAAACAATTTCACCCCAGTTCTGATCACTTCCTGGAACTATTATCAACTTCCAGCCTGCATTTCCTGTTCCTTGTCAAGGTATATAAAAAGAAGGTACGGTCATCTGTGTCATGTTTTGCTATCAAGCTAATCCAGCAGGCAGATTGGTCACACAACACAACTTTTCAACTTCTAGAACCGGTGCCGTTCAAGATGGAATTTGGTGCTTTCTCTAGCGAACACCTTAGGCTAATTTAAAACTTAAATCAGTGCTTCTCAAACTCGTTCATGTCAAGGACCCCCAAATGGACACTTATTAGCCCACAGACCCCAATTTAAAAAGACATGCCAGGGACCCCCGTAAGAGAAGATTTGTATATGGCTCTAGCAGTGATTCCCAACCATGTTAATTTCAAGGACCCCCAGTTTCACATGCATTAGGCTACGGACCCCCATTTTAATGGCATTTCTGTCAATCTTTCGTTTAATAAAATAATGATAATGATAATGAATACCTACTCCTCCCGCGGGGGAAATTCAGATATCGCAGCCCAACCCAGCTGCTTTTTTTTATCAGCTTTAACCCAGCTGAACTCAACCTAGTGCTGCCCACAAGGAGCGCAAGGGGGAAGGGGAGCAGTGGTAGCAGGAGTGGGGAATCGAACCTGCGACCTCTGGGGCCTCCGGAGTCCTAGGTGTGGACACTAACCACTCAGCCACCACTGCTGATGAGGTGGGTGGCTTTTGTTATCTTCTCTGTAAAACAAATTAAGAATTGAAGTTACAAATTACTCATACAGTGTTTGTTTGACTTTGTAAAAAAAAGGTGTGGTAAAAGCTTGTGCGTAAAAGAAAACCAGTGACTTGGAGACGTGTGTGTTTCTGTGTTTTGTCAGAATTAAACGGAGGTTGTCTCCAAAGAGAGTTCTGGGTCTGTTTCTACTTCAACACAACGCAGAGAGAGAAAAGCTACAGCGGTTACACATGTCATCCCTCTGTCCTGTTGTGTTCTGTTTAGGTGTACATTTTCACTCTGACACCCTGATATCTTTTGTAATGTGTGTATCAACAATAAAGAGCGCGTCAACAGTGGTCATCGCCATGTTGGCTGATGGCGGACATCTTTGTCTGGAAATTCTAATTCAAAATTAATTTTCTTTGCCACGGACAACATAAGTGGACAATAATATTACCAGAAACACAAAGAGCCATAGCCCTGAATTACCATAACAGGACTGTAACTGTCTCGATCTGAGAGTGTAAAAATGGAACCAAATGGACCCTTATTTGGTTCTATCTGTACCCTCTCCACTTGTACACTCTCACAGTTAAGGCTGGGTGGGTTTGGTTGATCACTTGGGCTCTGTCAGAGCCTAATTGTCCTACAGGTGTACTTCTTGACAATCACAGTACCTGGAGCGTACACTGGCAGTACTTTCACCATGGAAACCTTCCTACTGTTGTACAGTTGTACATTCAGGGGACTCCTCAATGAAAACCTGCAGTACCTTTACATAGAACGTACACATGCAGTACTTTCACAATGGAAATCTCCTACTGTTGTACGAGTGGGGACCGTCATTTAAAAAAAAGGTTCCAAGTCTATCTAACTGACCACCTTAAAAACGATGAGCGTTATCACCTTCGCAGTTCATTATGGCTCCCTCTCTCATTTTCATGCAGTAGCGTTGATTGACAGTCATGCACATTCACTCGTCTACAACATTTACTAACGTACAGTACTGAAGTGCCCGTGTGTGTCCCTGATGATGAAGTTAATTATTTGGTTCATTTTACCATTGCTTTCAAGAGTTCTGCCTGTTGGTAGGCCTACGATTATTTAGGCTCCGAAACTGGCTTAGTTCACATTGATTGTATCACTCCCTTTCATGTCAGCGTCCACATTGCGTCCCCCAGGCACATGTGTAGTATATCTCATCTGTGACATAAAGTCATGTAACGTGTAAGTGTATTTGGGACTGGCGTGTACATACTGTATGTTTATTAGAGGAAATCACTTCATCCAGCACGTCAGTCAGGTCTGTCTGTGGTCAGTAAGCTTGGACATGTGTATTTCATGGGCGCCGCAATTCTGTGTCGTCCCGCAGTTGCAGTCGGCCCAGTGTCTAATTAAATCACTTTATTATTATTAGAGTTACTGGTTTTACACCTGATCTTATCAAGCAGCCTGTATTATGATGATGTTCATGGTGAAGTTAATGCACTACCCGTGTACAGTAAATGCCTAGTAAATAGCATACATTAGATCCTAGCAGTAATGACTAATTTGAGATATTGTGAAATATATATATATAGTATTTGTACTAATACTGGCTATTATATTCCCTGTCTGTTTACTGCAGAACAGCATTGTCACTAATGCACACCCAGTGCATGTACCAACCTATCCACGATCTTGACTACAACCCATGCCTGTATCTGTACCTACCTGTGCCTACATCTCAGTAAAGAAGCCATAACCCACACTTCAAATCTCCTGTCAAATGTGTCCTGACCGACGGCCTGTGGGCGAATGAGATAAAACCCACAGAAACTTTACACACTTTATACAGTCCTTACCAAACCACCATAACAGTCCTTATGTTCCCCAGGTTCTATGTTCCCCACTTGCCACCTAAAACCTAACCTTAACCCTAACCTCAGTAAAACTAACGCTGGTGAATGCTAACCAAATATGGAGATTTTATGACGGCACAGTAAGTGACATAATAGTAAAGTGTACATATTTGGAGGTTTCTATTGGAAAACTCAAATCAAAGTGTACGTCTTCAACACAGTGTCTCTGAGATGGAGAACGTTGCCCCCAGTGACGACTACAACAGGAGAACGTCCTCCTGAGGTTCCCTGTGATCGCTGTGGCCACACAGCTGTGCTCATTGAATACATTGTCTATTTCTGGGGAGGATTTGGTCAGTATGGGCGTTACGCCAACATGCTTTATGCTTTTGATGTCTACGCCCACAGATGGATCATGACTAGGGTTTCTGGGACCGTTCCAGAGGGGAGAGAGGGCCACTCAGCCTGTGTGTTGGGGAAGATCATGTATGTCTATGGAGGAGAGACCCAGGATAGATACACTGATGACATCTACAAGCTGGACACCACCACGATGGTCTGGTCCTTAATTAACACCAGAGGCCCTCTGCCTCCTGAATCATCACATCACTCTGCCACCATCATTGGGACAAGGATGTTTGTATTTGGGGGCATAGGGGACGAGGGGGACTACTACAACATCAGAGTTTTTGACACAGTGACAGACTTTTGGCTGGACATTCCTTCTGTACAGCTTCTTCCAGAAAAACACAGGCATCATTTAGCCTTTGCCTACAATGGAGAGCTGTACATATTTGTTGGTGAAGTCCCTAAAACATTAACCTGCTATAGTATGTGGAAGTTTAGTCCAGATACCTTCTCCTGGAAGGAGGTTAAGCCCAAGGTGAATGACTCATTTTGGAGGACAAGGGGCTGCTGTTGCATGGTGGGAAGTCGTGTCATCATCTTTGGAGGACATGAAGGAAACGACACACCCAACGATGACCTGTACATCCTAGACTTGAGTCCTAGTCTTAAGACGCTCTGCAAGCTAGCAGTTATTCAGTACGATGTGGAGTGGTCAGAACTCCCACACAACATCAGGTGGGAACTGGGAGCCATGACTGATGGAGAATTGGAGGACTCTTATGGAGAATTGAGCATCACAGTTGAAGCCCCACCCCGTCCTCTGGTGTCGGAAGCGTTTTCCCCATTCATTGCCTCCTACTTTTCATAAAGTATTTAAACTTTTTTAAGCCTCGGACAATGCCACCCCGGCTTGTGAGGAATCATGACCATATTATTATTATTTTTTAATGCAACGATTAATTAGAAAGCTGAACAAAAAGGCAGGGTACAACACTGTGTACATAATTGTTGTCAAAACTGCAGAAACTACAATCCCAGAAAGCATTGCGAATGACATTGATTTCCTGGAATATATCCCATAACTCACGCCCAGTTTAGTCATCCAGGCCAGCATATGGCCTGACATGTAGTGATTTTCATCTCTGTGGACGCTCTTATCGTCATCTTTAAAACAGTGCATCATATTTGTAAAAGAAAGACACACAAGCTATTTCCTGAAGAGACGCAAGATGCACTGTGATTGGCCGGTAGTGTATCATGTGTGTATGATCCGCAATGTGATTGGCCAACGTATACACAACGTATACGGATGATGCAGATGACGTCATTTTGCTGGGAAATCCCGCCCCTGTCAAGGCTAAGTAGAAAACATATAAAGAAAAGGCTTTTGGGGCTGAAATTAACGGAGTGGGGGTTCTAAAACTTTAGCGATTTAATAGTTAGGACAATTTTAAGATATGTTTTTTTTTCCCCCTGTATATTAAGTTAATGGGACACCAACTCTAGCGGCTGATAACACCAATTTAGCCTTGTCTCAGAAAAGGTTATCATACCAAAATATAATCTACAGATATAGAGCTTTTCAAAAATGCCCCCCTTCGCATACCGACATCTCGTATGGCCCATGGACTATCAACAGGGTTCCTCACAGTTACTACATCTACCAAAACAATTGCCGCAACGACGGCGATATGATTACTGTAGTAAAATACTTCACACTCCACTGACATCTCATAGGCAAATATTATATTCTTTACTACACAAACATTTGTTACTAATTACTCAGTCAACTTTGTTTGTGCAGACTCAGAGGTCCATTAAAACAACAAAACAACATAAAAAACACTTTACATACAAAAAGAACACCCGTAAAACATAACATCAGCTTTAAATCCATCTGTCACGTGATGTGTGGACGCACCCCAAAGGGCATCATGACGGGGATTCGAACCTGCGACACGCTGTCAGTGTGTCATTGCAGCCTATAGGGTGCTGGGACCACCAGGCTTCGGCCCGGACCACGCTAAGCCTTTTTGTTAGTGAAACAGAGTTGGGTTCAGCTCAGTTGCAACTGGACTTGGACTGACACAGGCTACTGATCCCAGGAACCATTGATTAAAACGAAGAGAAGGGAGACTGACACTGTACTTATTATGGAGTAGGCATGTATTGTTTGCAGAAGTTATTACTGGTAGGCCAAAGTACACAACTTCCACAGTTAGAGATGAACCACACATTTGATTGAACATTTCTGTTATGATATAAAACACAAATAAAATACCTGTAGCAGTGAAAGCTTTTAAATATGCTTTATTAGCATTTCACAGAAGGGGGGAAAAAGTACAGTTCACTACAAGGTGGAAAGAGGATTTTTAACACAACAAAAGCACTATGGCTTGCTTCCATTGGGGTCCTTTGTACTCAATGCATTGAAACATTAGATGAATATACTATGGAAATTACCATATAACAGTCAGAAATCGGAAACCAAACACATATACAGTAAACCAATCAGAAATAATAAAAAAAATGTACAAAACAGTCAGAAATAATACATTACATACTTGTAAAGTTCAATTTAGACCTCCCAAAAGGAACCCAGAGAGTCTAGTTTTTGTCAAGTAACTTGACAAATAACCATGAAAAAACAATGTGAATCTTGATCAAATCGTGTATCGTGATAAAGCTTGGGAAAATATCGTGATATTGTATTTTTCCATATCGCCCACCCCTAGCTCCCACTCTCTTAATTCTCAACAAATCTGTATGATTCAGATTTTCCTACAATCAGCAGACGTGAGTTTCAATTCCTTGTGTCAATTGTGTTTACCGTTGAGATAAAACACAAATAAAATACCTGTAGCAGTGAAAGCTTTTAAATATGCTTTATTAGCATTTCACAGAAGGGGGGAAAAAGTACAGTTCACTACAAGGTGGAAAGAGGATTTTTAACACAACAAAAGCACTATGGCTTGCTTCCATTGGGGTCCTTTGTACTCAATGCATTGAAACATTAGATGAATATACTATGGAAATTACCATATAACAGTCAGAAATCGGAAACCAAACACATATACAGTAAACCAATCAGAAATAATAAAAAAAATGTACAAAACAGTCAGAAATAATACATTACATACTTGTAAAGTTCAATTTAGACCTCCCAAAAGGAACCCAGAGAGTCTAGTTTTTGTCAAGTAACTTGACAAATAACCATGAAAAAACAATGTGAATCTTGATCAAATCGTGTATCGTGATAAAGCTTGGGAAAATATCGTGATATTGTATTTTTCCATATCGCCCACCCCTAGCTCCCACTCTCTTAATTCTCAACAAATCTGTATGATTCAGATTTTCCTACAATCAGCAGACGTGAGTTTCAATTCCTTGTGTCAATTGTGTTTACCGTTGAGATGTTGGTCCATATTATAAATACAATGATTTGAGTGCCAAAGTGCGGCTGAAGAGTTTGTGTAACACTCCGCGGGCAGCACTAATTAATAGTTTGTGATTTTCTAGATTAGAATCAGTAACATGTGGGACAGAGCCTACTTACAGCATGTGTATCAAATGTAGTTTTATTCAAATGCAAACAAAGGCTACAGCTTACAATGCAAACTTTTGGGATTGCAACCATATGTGATTATGACAATGCATGCATTTGGACATTTCTCCATTCAATATGATGTTTCTTACTCTTTTGGTCTCACCATTTAACACATGGAACATTGCACTGTCTTCCACTGATCTTAAAGGGAACGGCTGCCGATACTCTGATTGGTTTGATTAAAGTAACACCCAACACACACCCATGACTAATTCTGGGCCGGATTACTGTGCACCTTTGTGCAGTGTGCAGAACACAACACCCATAATAGCAACATGGCATTCATTGGCCACACCTCCACGTCTTAATTAAAGCAATAAGAGCTGGAGTTAATTAACCCATTCTATATTCTAGGTATTTATTAATTCAGGTCCGTAAACCTTGCCAGCATTGATTGAAATTGTGCCTTATTTTGAAGACCTATGGAAGCCACGAGCATGTCCATGTTGTGTAAATTCACGCTGCTGTAACATCGAACAACATGTCTTCTTCCGCCCAGAAAAGAAGGAAAAAAAATGTTTCCGCAACCATCCGCCACATAGTTACGGCCCACTGAGAAAAAAAGGTTACCCTGTGATAGACTAGAATCCGAGATACATGCATTTTTTGGTTCCATTGAAGTTAGGCGAATATGTTGATGCCTACAACCGCCTAAAGCATCATGGGAAACTGAGTTCCTGCCAGCTTCATGAGACCACAATTTGATATAAAACAATGAATAAATAGGTCAGCTGAAAAGAGAACATACTTATCAATGGCATCAAATGGGTTAAGTCGTATGATGAGTAGCGCCGTATGATTCCTCATAATGTTGACCAAAGATTTGCTACAAAATGCAGCTAAAAGGTTTGTCTGTCTGCCCAAACCCTTTTTAATTCTTTCAAAAATATTAATTAGAAGTTATTTTTTTTACTTGTATAAGACAATGAGACATTGTGTTTTAGATTGCCCTTTTAAACAAAGCCTTTACCACAAACTGTAAAGCAGAGGGCTTTTCTCCCCCTGTATGAGACCACATATGCACGTTTAAAGCTCACATTTGGTGACAGCCTTTACCACAAGCTATACAAGTAAAGGGCTTTCCCCTGTGTGAGTTCTCATATGTGTTTTAAGATTACCACTTTGGCCAAAGCCTTTACCACAAACTGTACAAATAAAGGGTTTTTCCCCTGTATGAGTCCTCATGTGTGTTTTTAACTCACCACTATGACCACAGCCTTTACCACAAACTGCACAAGTAAAGGGTTTTTCCCCTGTATGAGTCCTCATGTGTGTTTTTAAATCACCACTATGACCACAGCCTTTACCACAAACTGTACAAGTAAAGGGTTTTTCCCCTGTATGAGTCCTCATGTGTGTTTTTAAATCACCACTTTGACCACAGCCTTTACCACAAACTGTACAAGTAAAGGGTTTTTCCCCTGTATGCGTCCTCGTGTGTCTTTTTAAATTAACGCTTTGACTGTAGCCTTTACCACAAACTGCACAAGTAAAGGGTTTTTCCCCTGTATGAGTCCTCATGTGTGTGTTTTTAAATCACCACTATGACCACAGCCTTTACCACAAACTGTACAAGTAAAGGGTTTTTCCCCTGTATGAGTCCTCATGTGTGTTTTTAAATCACCACTTTGACCACAGCCTTTACCACAAACTGTACAAGTAAAGGGTTTTTCCCCTGTATGCGTCCTCGTGTGTCTTTTTAAATTAACGCTTTGACCGTAGCCTTTACCACAAACTGTACAAGAAAAGGGTTTTTCTCCTGTATGAGTCTTCCTATGTCTTTCTAGGTCACCACTTTGAACAAAATCTTTACCACAAACTGTACAAGTAAATGGTTTTTCCCCTGTATGAGTCCTCATGTGTGTTTTTAAATCACCACTTTGACCGTAGCCTTTACCACAAACTGTACAAATAAAGGGTTTTTCCCCTGTATGAACAACTGTGTGCCTCTTTAGATGTACCTTGTGCTTAAACATTTTGCCACAATCTGAACAACTAAAACCTTTCTTCCCTGTCTGGCTTTGCGTGGAGTGAGTTTGTTTGGACGACTGCAGGTCCTGGGACGGCTTGTGGCTTACAGACAATGTTTGTTCTTCCACAGTTTGTGTCTTGCGTGAATCCAATGTGTTTACAACTGACTGACCTTCCCTGGTCTCCCCACGGGCTTCAGTGACGTCAGATTGAGAACAATGTGGAGAGAGAAGCTGGTCACCACTAGTTGGTTGTGATGTTCCACAATCCTCTACATCAGCCATGTGTTCAGTTGAGGTGCTGGCTACAGCCTCTGTCTCTCTGTTTTCATCATCACCTTCACTTTTCACTGCTAGTAATGTCAACGTTGATCCATCAGCCTCCTCTTGTAGAAGCTCCTCCTGTTCCTCTTTAATCTGTGGAGGTTGTGGTTCCTCCAGACTGGGACTCCTCTCCTGATGTTCAGGGAAAAGCTCCTCTTTACACACAGGGAGGGAAACAAAGTCTAGGAAAAAAATAACAAGATAAAATGAGAGAAAACCCATTAAAGGTCTGTACTTTACGTTATTGTATGCAGTGTTTCCTCTGTTTTATAGCTTTGGTAGTTCCATCATGAGTCTATTCTCATTCATTAAAACAAGCCATTTCCTCCAAACATTCTCTCTAAGAGAGAAACAGCGAGATACAGAAGAGAAGAGAAGAGAAGAGAAGAGAAGAGAAGAGAAGAGAAGAGAAGAGAAGAGCTTGCTCATGGTGGGGTCCTCAGACCTGTGAGGTATCCACTCGGGTTCTCTCGAGGGGGTACCTCACGGGTACAGGTTCTGCTCGGGTTCTCTCTCTCCTCCCCCCCACCCCCCCTACCCTTACTTCCCCCTTCCCCTCCCCTTCCCCTCCCCTTCCCCTACACACGCATGTGCATGCAGCGCCTGTGTGTGTGCGTTCGTTCGTTGCTTCGTTCGTTCTTGTACATACGCATGCAGGACCTGTGTATGTGTCTGCGTGTGCCCCTTGTCTGTCTTTCCCTTGTCTCTCCCTTGTCTCTCCCTCTCTCCTCTCTCTCTCTCATGGCTCTTTAGCCTTTGTAAAGTGTCTTGAGATAACTTGTTATGATTTGACACTTTAATAAAATTGAATTGAATTGAAGAGATAGCATAAAACATACTGATGTCCAGGTGGTTTTCAGGTTCCTGTTTAACAGAAAGACTCCAACTCATCTTCACCTTCAGGCTGGACTCCTCACACTGATCTGCAACGAAAGAATATAATAAAGACTTTATTAACTTAACCTCTTGAACCCTATTGCCGGCAGGGGCAAAAGATGTTGACCCCTGAACAGATGTCAATAAATGTCAATAAATCAATAGAGACCAAATCAAACTACAATTGCTTTGTTGATTATTGTTACAGTGGTCCTACAGCATAGTAATCAGCTGCCATTGTACTTTTCAAACATACATTACTCATATTACAGTATTATTACTACTTATTGTTACTCGTTTTTATCATTTTTTGCCCTATAATTTAACATTACTAATATTACAGCACTACTGTCACTAAAACATCTGTAGAGTTTACATAGTTTGGAATATATTCATACAATTTTGCCTATCAATTGATGACACCTTGGTGAACAATTTCTCTATTCACTATATATTTTTTCAATGAGGTCTTGGGGCTCATTCACTATTCAGAAGGCAAAGTTTCCATCATCTTTTCCTTGGTAAATGATCACAGCAGGACAATTTGGTAAGGGAAATGAGATGTTTTATACTGCATTTGTTAATTTTCAGGGGTTAGCTGACATTTGGTGAGTCAAGAGTAGCCACAATCATTGTAGTTTTGTGTCCACATACATTTTAGGCGGATTTTTCCCCTGGACCCCCCTGGGGCTTAAGAGGTAGATATGGAATTTGATATGACATGAGTAAGGACTTAACCACAGTGCTCTACAATGTATTAATGCAGATGGTTTTCACACCCGTCCTGGTGTATTTATATGAAAAAGTGGGTTGGCCATCTCTCGCAGTTCGTAGAGAGCAACATTGTATTTTATTTATTTACAAGGCCTTGTGTGGTAAGTTTCCTTTGTATGGTAAATAGGGCTGGGTTCGGTACCCGCCGTACCGCCGTATCGCGGTATACCACGGTATACCGCGGCCTACCGCGGTGTCAGGGTCCTTACCGCGGTCAAAATAGACAAAAAATAGGCTATTTTTATTGAGAACGAGCGAGTTTTAAAACGGGGGAGAAGCGAGGACCGCATGCGCTCCATGCCGCTCTGCTCTGGGCCGCGTACCACATGTTTGGAAGCTTGGCCCGTCACATTGAGAGTCAAGACACAGTGGACACTGGAGCAGTGAAGTAGCCTCGTAGCCTCAGCAACGTTAAACTTTCTCCATAATCCACACGACACAACTCACACAAGTATGTTTATACATACCTTGTGGCCGTTTCTGTTTTATTCATACGGGCGGAGCGCGAGGACTAAAACCGAAAATGAAACCAGCGCTAGATGTGAGTACTTTTACAGTAGCGAGTGTGCCCGTCGTTGTTCGACTACAACCTTTTCTGTCAAGTCTGGTAACTAAAACCTGTTTACTATTTTTATATCACCACTCAATCAATGCGATTTGAGACGTGAGTGAGTTTATATAATCACAGACCGTACACAATCACTATACCCGTCTCATCTGGCTTGTTCACAAACAACGTGCAGTGTCTGAAGCCCCAGTAGCCTACCAGTGGCGTCAGTTCAGCAAAATCTAAGGTATGGCAACATGACTGGTGTCTTGCACGCGCGCGAGGGACACCAGTCATGTTGCCATACCTTAGCAACAGGCACGATGAAAAGTTCATTTTATTATTTCCCCCTGTAGCCTAGGTATGGCAGGTGCCATAGCTTGCCATACCCAATCGACGCCTCTGTAGCCTACGTTACTATAGTAACCCGACACTGCAAAGATCTACAAGCTCAGAACGCGTTGCGAACGCGACGCGTTGTGAGCTTGTAGATCTGCTACTTTCAAAAGCCAGACCCACTGTCCTGTACTCGAGCAGTCGGGCTTATAGGACTGTGGAGCCACGAATTTTGGGCAGATGATAGGAATATTTTGTCTTATCGCCGAACCTTAATTAATAGATACGGGGGTGCGGTAATTACCGCAATACCGGCGGTAAATGGGAGGACGGTAACCGCGATAACAAAATGTTGATACCGAGCCATGTATATGGCGCCTTTATTCAAGGCGCTTTACATAGATTGTGCATTACATTCACCCAGAGCAGTGTAAGCAGAGTGGCGTCACGCTTTGATCTCGCCGCAGACCGGAAGTGGCGTCGCATGGAGCCTGTTCTCATTCTTAGCGAGCCTCTGCTGCTCTTCAGCCCCGTCCGCCCCCATTAGTGTTTAAAAAACTGCGCACCCTACCTCAATTCAAGGCCGCTGGCCATGATAAAATCGCCCCCAAATTTCTCATAGACTCAGCTGCCACCATTGCCCCAATCATTACCCATATTATTAATCTATCTATCAAGCAGGGTTATGTCCCCCAGGACTTCAAATTAGCTAAGGTAACCCCCCTGCACAAAAAAAGGCAGTAGACTTGACCCTGGCAACTACAGGCCAATCTCAATCCTTAGTTCCATCTCTAAGGTAATGGAAAAAATTGTCTATGAACAGGTGGCTAAATATCTTGAAGAGAATAAACTGATCTACGAGTTCCAGTCTGGCTTCAGAGAGTCCCATTCCACAGATACATGCCTCATCTATTTGAATGATTACATCAAACGTGAAATTCACGATGGCAAATATTGCGGCATGGTCATGCTGGACCTCCAGAAGGCATTTGACACTGTCGATCATTCCATTCTGATTGAAAAACTCAAAGCGATTGGTCTTGATAGCACAGCAGTGAGATGGATGCACTCTTACTTGGTGGGGAGGGAACAGATGGTGGAAGTCAACGGAACCCTGTCCCCCCCCCCTCCCAGTAAACTGTGGAGTACCTCAAGGGAGTATACTAGGACCACTGAGAGATCTGGCGCTGCACTGTGGCGACGGGTACCTGTAGCTCGTCAGGACTGTTTGTTTGTTTTGTGTTTTTTTGTACGTTCACTGGGCACCTGGCCCAAGACAGACACCAGTTATACTATCATTAAGTACTGGTAGTTGGAACAACCGAAGCTGGCTACAATGCATATAGCCATTGTTTTGTATATTACTGCTTATGTCATCTACCTGCTGTTGCCGGCGACGCTGACGCTCAACACCGCTGATCGCACCTCCACGGGGGGCCACTTGGTCCTCCGCTACGGCCATGATCAGCTATACCAGCTGAGGGAATACAGCGATCGTGGCAACGTTCCACTTAATGTACCGGAGGAATGCGTGAGAAGAGACCACCGATCAACGCGGAAGAGGGGCCGACGAGGAGGGGTACGGCGGAGAATCCGCAGCCGCGGATCGAGGCCACCACTGCCGACAATACTCCTCGCAAACGTCCGCTCTCTCCCGCGGCAGTACAACAAACTACAAAACGCGGTGAGGTACTTCTCTGAGTACAGGGAAAGCTGCATGCTTTGTTTCAGTGAAACTTGGCTTGACGACACGATTGTCAATGATTCCATCCGTGTTCCAGGGTTCAGTGAGCCCATTAGACTTGACCGAGACCGTGAGGTGACGGATAAAGATACGGGCGGGGGAGTGTGTATATTTG
Organism: Nannobrachium achirus; assembly: GCF_963921795.1. Lineage (NCBI taxonomy): Eukaryota > Metazoa > Chordata > Actinopteri > Myctophiformes > Myctophidae > Nannobrachium > Nannobrachium achirus. The sequence goes on along the minus strand of NC_137818.1, from coordinate 67,632,895 downwards.
TGAATGAACGGTGGTGCAAAGACTACACACTCAGAGACTCCTATTGCTCGGAAGACATTGAACTCCTTTCTGTCTCACTAAGACCCTTTTACTTGCCAAGGGAATTTGGTCAGCTATTTGTCACTGTTGTCTATATTCATCCCCGGGCGAATATGAATGCAGCCGCGGGGGTAATATATGAATCGATAGCCAAGCAGGAGAATATTTCTCCTGACTCGCCCAAGTTTATCCTGGGTGACTTCAACGGTTGTTCACTTAAACAGACACTGCCTAATTTCTACCAATATGTCACTTGCCCCACACGTAAGGAAAATACTCTGGACTTGTGCTTTGGAAACATAAAGGACGCATATAGGAGTCACAAGAAAATGAAGCTTGGGACTTCTGATCATAATGCGGTCCATCTGATCCCACATTACAAACAGAGACTCAAATCAAGCAAACCCGAAGTAAAAAACATTCTAAAGTGGAGTGAGGAGTCACTGGACTGTCTTAAGGGGTGTTTTGATTGTACTTTGTGGGACATGTTTAATGAGACATGTGCTGATCTTGAAGAGCTTAACTCTGTTCAAACACACTACATACAGTTCTGTGTAGATAGTGTTATTCCATCCAAACGGATCAAAGTGTTTCCAAATGATAAACCATGGATGAATAAGGAAATGAAAGAAGCATTGTTTAGGAAAAAACGTGCTTTTGAACAGGGTGACCTGATTAAAGTGCAAGCTATGCAGAAAGAGATAAAACGCATAGCTACTGAATGTAAACACAACTACAAACTTAAGATTGAAAAACAAATGAAGGATTCCAATGTAAGACAAGCATGGAAGGGGCTGTACACAATGGTTGGAATAAAGGAAAAGAAAGATGTCATTAACACTAGTGATGATCAGTCTTTTGCCAATGAATTAAATACCTTTTATGGCAGATTTGATACCTCTGATTTTTCAACCGAACGTAATTTGTTAAAGGACCAATTTGGCAGTGGTCAATCACTTATTATAACAGAGGAGGAGGTGTGTAGAACACTCAAAGGAATTAACCCACGCAAAGCACCGGGTCCTGATGGGATAAGGGGTTATGTGCTCAAGGAGTGTAGGGAACAGCTCAGCCCTGTACTGAGACACATGTTCCAGTTATCTATAGATACACATTATATTCCAAAAGCATGGAAGACCTCGCTCATAGTCCCAGTGCCGAAAATGTCCAATCCCAAAGTCCTTAATGACTATCGGCCTATTGCCTTGACATCACTAATTATGAAATCTTTGGAGCGCATTGTTTTAAATAACCTTCTTAGTAATGTGCAACATGAAATGGACCCGTTACAGTTTGCATATAGAAAGGGGAGGGGTACTGATGACGCTCTTCTTGTGATGCTTAATAAGACCTACTGTCACCTAGATAAACCTGAAAAGAAACGATATGCTCGTGTACTCTTTGTAGACTTCTCGTCGGCATTTAACACTATGAGACCTCACATACTGATGAGGAAACTGTATGATATGGGTGTTAACACCAATATCATCAGATGGGTGGAGTCCTTCCTGACTGATCGGGTACAACATGTCAGGGTGAATAAAGCAATATCTCTCCCTATTACGACCAACACGGGGGCCCCGCAAGGGAGCGTGATTTCACCGGTATTGTTCACTCTGTACACAAGCGACTGTAGGAGCGACTCTGATAACACCTGTATTGTTAAATTTGCCGACGACACAGCCATTGTTGGTTTGATCGAGGATGACGAGATAGGCTATCGAAGAACAGTGGACGAGTTTTCTGGTTGGTGTAAGAATAATTTCCTTCAGTTGAATATTAAAAAAACTAAGGAGGTTATATTTGATTTCCGGACCAGTTGTGATGCTGCACACCAGAAAATAGTCATTGATGGGGATGAGGTCGAGACTGTTGATGAATACAAGTACTTGGGTACAACGATTGATTCAAAGCTGACATGGAATTCGAACACCGATGCCATCTATAAGAAAGGCCAGCAGAGGCTGCATTTTATGCGCAGACTGAGAAAGTATAATGTGGATAAGAGTTTAATGTTACTTTTCCATCGCTCCTTTGTGGAAAGTGCATTAACGTTTTGTTTTATTGCCTGGTATGGCTCCTTATCGTTGGTCAACAAGAACAGGCTCCATAAAATCATAAATGTATCCAGCAAGATAGCTGGGGTACGGCTGGAGAGTATGACCTCTATGTATGAGACCCGTGTGCTCAGGAAGGGCAAAGCCATTTCTAGGGATAGAACACACCCATTATACAGTCAATACGACCTTATGCACTCAGGACGACGGTACACAGTACCTGCGTTGAAGGCGAGGGCCTCTAGGACATTTGTCCCCACTAGTATAGGGCTTCTGAACAAACAAGCCCCAGCTCAGTTCCGTGCATAAGGTGTTATGACTGGTAGCCTGTTTTGTATCATGTTGTTAGTGAACTGTGAGTTTGTCTTGTTATTCATGTATTGTGGTGTGTACCATGTTGTCAGTGAATTATGAGTTTTGTCTTGTCATTCATGTATCGTGTATTATGTGTTGTGATTTTGTGTCCTGATGACTGCTTGGTGCAAAAAGAATTTCCGCAAGGACAAATAAAGCATCTATCTATCACTGTTGTTCTTAATATACGTAAACGACATGTCATCTGCTTGTGACTGCAATCTGTTTCTGTTCGCGGATGACTCGGCTCTCCTAGTCTCAGGCAGAGACATATCGCAGGTTGAAAAGGCCCTTAACTGTGAACTTAACAAGATCTGCACCTGGCTCAATGACAACAGACTCTCAATTCACCTAGGCAAAACTGAATGTATCCTCTTTGGATCTAGTCAGAAACTTAGCCTAGTTGAGAACTTCACAATTAAAGTAGGTGACACTGTGATAGAAAGAAAAAACTACATCTGCTACCTGGGTTGCATCCTGGAGGCTAACCTATCCAGTGAAAAAATGACCACCAAGGTAATCAATAAAGTCAACCAACGAATTCGCTTCTTGCAAAGGGTTGCCCCGCTGATCAATATTAAATGCCGAAAGACACTAGGAGGTGCTCTTATTGGGCCCCTCATTGATTACGGAGTCCTTGTCTGGTATCGCGACGCCCCAGCTGCCTTAAAGTTAAAGCTCCAAACAGCCCAAAACAAACTAATTAGGGTTGTGCTTGGTCTCCCTCCTCAGACCCACCTTACCGATCATCACCACGAAAGCGTGGGATGGCTCAAAGTAGCTGACAGAGTACAGCATCTTGCAATGGGCCTGGTGTACAAGATACACTACACCTCCAAGATTCCCATGTACCTGTCAAACTACTTCTTAAAGGTCAAGGATGTCCACGATCACAACACCAGAGGCAGCTCCACTAATCATCATCAACGTAGATTTAACACTAAACAAGGCTCTAACTCATTCTCCTGCTACACCATCAACATGTGGAACGCCCTTCCACAAGCCCTAAAGGAGAGCAAATCCCTAGCCTCCTTCAAAATTGGTATGAAAAGTCACCTTCAGACAGCTGCTACCCGTGACTTGTAAATAGACTAAGCCCCCATGCTCCCCCCCCCCCCCCCCTTTTCTTTTTTTCTGCCTTTGTATTTGATGTTATGCTTTTGAAACTGATATTATCCTAGATAAAGTACTATGTTCTATCCGTCTGTCTTTCAATGTTATATGAGATACTTAAAGTGTGGTTCCTGTGGAAATAAGCCTCGGCTTTCTAGGATCTCCTTTTAGTTGACCTTGTACCAGTGATTTGTACTGTCATGAAACTGTACTTTTTTCTATTGCAAACTTCTAATAAATTCTTCAATCAATCAATCAATTATAAACGAGGCATTTTCACTCCCTGGTAAATCCCTGACTAAATCACGTCTTTTTCACCCTTTTAACGCATTCACGGGCCTTTCCAAGGTAGACAACATTATTAAGAGGGGGGAAAAGACGTGATAGTCTACTTACCAGCGAGTGAAAATGCCTCGGGGGGCGGACAGGGCTGAAGAGCAGCAAAGGTGAAGTATATCTGATCAGACAATAACGCATAATAATTTGTCATAATATCAAGTATTATAATCTAAGCCAGGGGTTTTCAAAGTGGGTGACGGGGCACCCTGGGGTGCCGCGGCGGCAGTCCAGGGGTGCCGCGAGATCATTTGATAATATGTGGAATTTATATGGACACTTGAAGAAATATTTAGTATCATTTTAAACTTGAAGTACAAAGTTATTTTCAGTCAGTTCTAACCAAAATGGCTATTATCTCGCTTTCCTCGCAACATAATCACTAAAATATCGTCACTGTCAGGCAGAAACCTCTGTCACACAAAACTAGTGAAAACAGCCGATCTACAAGCACACAACACCTCGTGATGCGAGGCGTTGTGTGCTTGTAGATCTGCTGTTTTCACTAGTTTAGTACATTTTATAGATGATAAATACAAAACGAACGGTTTTGGACAAGGTTTCCACCCGACAACGACAATATGCTATAAAGATAAGGTGCTGGGAGTGAATATTAATATTAATATTATGTAGGGGTGCCTCGGATTAAAAAGATATTTATGGGGTGCCCTGAGACAAAAAAGTTTGGGAACCCCTGATCTAAGCGTAAGTTGACCAGTCAGACCAACAAAAGGCTGGCTGCCCCCCCCCCCCCCCCCCCCCTCAAACTTTATGGGTATTTGTGTTTCACTCTATTTAAATCCTGCTCTTTGTCAAGAATGACCACCTGTAGTTAAGCAAGCATCGAGAAACCCTTTGAGGCTTGCATAGGTGTCGGAATTCTCATCTAGCTGGAGGCAAGCTTTGGGGTCTCAGGGATAGACCCTGTCCTCTTTTACATACTGTAGATCGTTTTAGCACAGTACTAATTAAGGTTTACACTCTTTTAAATGGTAAGATGCAAACACATGGTTTTAAGGGTTTTGGTTTATATACGTGAGACATATACACATTGAATATTAAAGTAGACATTATGTTAAGAGGCATTTACATCACATTTGCTTGGAGTTAAAAAATATCTGATATGAGGTTGAGAGGCAGGTCATTAACTGTGCCTACAGTATACCTCCCCCATGCCCACAGGCAGGGATAACCATGGGGCATCGACACCCCATTCTATTTGTAAGCAGGGAGACGGAGACAGTTGTCTGTGTTTCAGATTAGCTGATGACCTATGACACAGGGGTTTTTAAATCCCTCCCCTTTGTTTGATCGGTAACTGTATTTAAAGTGTAAGTAAGATGTATGTCAGAGAGAGAGAAGCCGCGAGAGGCTGGGAGGCTGACGGAAAAGCTGGTAGCTCTTGCTACAGCAAAATGCATTGTCTCATGGAATCGATCTATACTCTGTCAATAAATGGACCAAGGAACAACTCCACTGCTGTCTTCATCTTTCCTCACAAATCCTTCTTGGACCTTTTCAAATTCAGTCTAATTCAGTCTAATTAGGAGCTATTCCCCAGAAACATCAAAGGCTCGCAAAGAATGAGAACAGGCTCCAGTAAGCTGCCATTCCACCATAGAGTAAATAGGCTTTCCACGCTTACAACGGGAGTCGACGCAAGTGTCATAACTCTCTCTCTCTAGGGGTCTGCATTCACCCATTCACACACAGTTGGGGGAGGAAACCATGCCATCAACTTGCTCATCGGGAGCAGATAGGGGTTCAGCATCGAGAGGCAGTTGTGCGTCACAGGACAAGTGCACATTGATTATTTACAATATAGCGGTACTAACGCCACTCGCCAGCCCATTAGGCTCCATGGACAGCAGCCATAATAGAAAAGGATTGGGCCTCTTCTCTTTTAGTGAAGTCACGTTTAGGCATAAGGTTTGGTTTAGACTAAGTTTTTCTGAGGTTGTGTTTAGGAATACCTGGTGGCGACCGTTTGACCCGGGGCAAGCGTGTTTTGGACTTGGATTATTGTATTCTATAAAACACAACAAACCTATCCTGTACAACTTTACTACAGGTTGTAAAGTAAATAAAACAGTACATACCTATCCTGTACAACTTTACTACAGGTTGTAAAGTAAATAAAACAGTACATACCTATCCTGTACAACTTTACTACAGGTTGCATCGTTGCATCAAACAGTCCACGTCCCTTGTCCGTCTCTCGCTGTTCCTCTGACAATGTTGAATATGTTGGGGAGGCCATCTCTCTAGACTCTGTAGACCTCTCCCTGTGGTGCTCTGTGGAAATCACCAGTAGAAAGAACTTTTGGTTATCATTCAGCAACCGTATATAATACCATGACGTAATCAAATCAAACTATAGACGTTTACCATGTTTTGTTCAGTTGAAAGGATGAGTCACTACTTGTTCTAAGAGATAAAATAATTGTCCTCATTCTGATGTAAACACCAGATAAAGTAAAATACAAATTTAATCCGGGGAGAAAAAAAGAGAAGACGAAACAATCTACAAGCTCAACATGTGGGACATTGTGAGCTTCTAGATTGACTAATGTCGCTACTATAGGTCAAGAGTTGGGGCCACTACGGAGCACTCACACCTCTGTCGCACCACCAATCCAAGTCCTTGTCAGTCCTTGTCTCTTTCATGCACATACACCGACAGTAACATGTCATTAGGTCCAACACCCTTTGGATCGACCACCAAACTCTAACCCAAACCCTAATCCTAACCTCTGTAAAACTATGCCTAACTCTAACCCTAACCCTAAACCTAACCTCAGTAACCGTGACGCGGGTGATTATCTAACCTGCCGACGCTGTTCGCCCCAACAGGAGTTCGACCTATGGGGCAGTCCCCACACCGACACGGAGCTAGAAATTAACGCCCATAAACGTCACATCCGGTTTTAGCCCATGTAGTTAAACAAAAGCGCTTTCCCCCATGTAGTTAATACAGCGTACATCGTACACTATCTTTTAAATCACGTTCAGAGCGATTTTTTTGGACAATAGAAACATTGACAGCCGAGAAGAATTCATCAGAAGGACATCTGGAATGCAATCGTTCACTCGCCGTTGGAAAGTTGATTTATTATTAAGCTAACAAGACTATTATGAATGGCTGGCTAACGCTAGCTGCAGGCTACATCATATAAACCTCTGGAATAAAACGGGACCCAACTTTGCTCTTTACTTGGACCACCTATTCAGTCTACACCATTCACCAAATCTATTGTTTGAGTGCCGAAAATCTACAAGCTCAAAATGCGACGCATTTAGCCTGCCTGCAGATTGTGGTTTATTATCAGAGTCAGATTATCCTTGTATCTTCACCAAATTACACACGCACTGTCTGAGATCTGAGATCTGTTATTCTGTTTCTCCAAGTTACACAAAGCACTGAGATCGGAGATCTGTTTTCTCTCTCCATCTACTCTACTACCTCTGTGTTACAAAAACATTTTTGCATATGCACTGCAGCAGTGTTCAATCGCCTGGTGGAGACACTATTACAAGATATGATCAATTAAACCAACATTAAGTCATCAATAATGTTTTATACCGTAGTAGAGAATAGTAGTTAGTAGAGGACAGAACGCCTATCGTTTATTGATAATACCGTAATACCAGTGGTGGAAAAAGTACTCACATACTTTACATAGTTATAAAGCATTCAGATTAAAATGCTTTTTTAATTGAACAATACTGAAGATACGGTTACTTGTAGCCACCCGAAGAGAGTGGTAACATCTGTGGCGACATGTCGGAATGGAGAGAGCCTCCCGGAATAAGCACTTTATATTAGAAATTAAGCGTCTGAGACAGCTATGTTTGTGTGTAACAAACACACCTGCAGTGTGTAGCTGGGTGGTGTTTAGCTCTGGTCCATAGCGTTAGTGGAGTTCTCCCTAACGCTATGTTCCTCTTCCTCCGTATTCCTTGGCAAAACCGGAAAACCCCGCCGTCTGGTCCAAAAATAACAAAAACTGTTTCGCCCCTCATCAAACCAAAGGTATCAGTGGACAGTGAAAGCTTACTCTACTTAGTGGACGAGGTCTGAGCCCCCCAACACACGATTAAAATACATTTCTAGGGCAAAATGAAAAATATTCCACCGGATGGAGACGCTCTTCTTCGTTTTTACGAAACAGCGCTTCCAACGTCACAGAGTTGAATAACACCCAGTGAGACTAATGCTCTGTGTAATTCGGTCCTCTGACCTGCGAGGCAGTAGTGAGTTGGCACCTTGATGGCGACGACAAATAGTGAAAAACGAGAAGAAATGGAGTCTCCATCCGGTAGAATATTTTTCATTTTGTCCTAGAAATGTATTTTAATCGTGTGGTGGGGGGCTCAGCCCGCGTCCACTAAGTAGAGTAAGCTTTCAACTGTCCAATGATACCTTTGGTTTGGTGAGGGGCAAAACAGTTTTTGTTATTTTCGGACCAGACGGCAGGGTTTTCCGGTTTTGCCAAGGAATACGGAGGAAGAGGAACATAGCGTTAGGGAGAACTCCACTAACGCTATGGACCAGAGCTAGGTGGTGTTGTGTGTGTAACAGACATACCTGCAGTGTGTAGCTGGGTGTTGTTGTGTGTGTAACAGACATACCTGCAGTGTGTAGCTGGGTGGTGTTGTGTTAGCCTGACACTTCAGTCCGCACATCACCCCCCCCTGCTGGTGGGTGGTTTGTAGTGTGGACTGAAGCTGCACACATTTTAATCTATTTCGAAGGCGCCCGAAGAGCGGGCGCATTGAATGGGCCAATCAGGGTTGTATGCTTGGGGCACGTGTGTGGCTGCTCCAGTCCCAGCCCCCTCCAAACAGAGCTCTTGAGCTCACGTAAGACTCACTCGTGGACTCTGATTGGTGTCCTCTGCCCACGTGAGAGTCTAGTGGACTCTGATTGGTCCGTGAAAACTGTCATGGCGGAGTCAGACTTGACTCGTATTATTTTAATAAACTATGAAATAGTGCCGTTTCTTCACGTTTTAATACCATTTTGCACTAACGTAAACATGCAGACATATAATATGTTATGAGAAATAACGTATTTTTGCAATGTCACGCCACGTCGCCGTCGCGCGTGTGTGTGTGTGTATGTGTGTGTGTGTGTGTGTGTGACGTCAATAGGCTTTAGCCCCCCCCCCGCCGAAATGGATTGTCTGCCCGGAATGTCAGACTCTCTCCCCCCACGTAGTGTGGTGTTGAGATGTCGGACGCTTTAGCAGTCAGGCAAGTGTTGTGTGTGTAACAGACATACCTGCAGTGTGTAGCTGGGTGGTGTTGTGTGTGTGTAACAGACATACCTGCAGTGTGTAGCTGGGTGGTGTTGTGTAGTGTCTCCATCTCTCTCTGGAAGAGGTTGCACATGACCTCTGCGGCCGCACGGAGGCGCTCCAACACAAACACTCTGACGTCGAGCTTCACGCGACAAACATCAACACTTTGTTGCTTTTCCAAAACACACAATATCTCCTCTCCCACCGACGTCATGTGTTCATTTATCTCCAGCCGTACAGACTCCATTTGAAGCGTTTTGAACTCCTTTTAATATGAGAAGGTTTTCACCACGCGCTGCCTGCGTCCCAAAACCACCATGAAACACCAACACCGAGTGAGACACCGCCGCCGAGCGAGCTAAAGAGAGCGAGTCTCCGTGTGGAGCGTTGCGAAGTCCGTCCGAGTTATGTCCTGATAGGGACAGAATAGTGACTTTCGGCACCTCCTTGCGGTCCAAGTGAACACAGCGGAGCTCCTTGCCCCCCGCTAACCACTGTTATGCTTAGGTTTGTTGGCAAACGGCAGGTCGCGTCCCAAAACCACCATGAAACACCAACAGTTCCTTTGTTGTGAAAACACCACGCCACAAGAGAAACATTCTACTTCCGGAGGATCCGGCTTCCGATCGGAGAAGGAGCCAAGATGGCGGCAGCGTAGGAGAGCGTTTTGTTTTCGCTCCGTCGGGTAAACCTGAGGGTTTGTGTTTTGCAGCCAAGATAACTTTATTTTTGACGGCAAATAACTTATAACAACTTTTCTCACTATTTGAGTCAGTTTTACCTTTGATGTGTTCCTTGAAAAAGATAACAAAGAATCGACGAGCAACACGTGTAAGCGTAAACATGGAAGACAGCGTGCTGGCTATGGGCCCTGCTTCTGCTGTCCAAGAGCAGGTACTGATGAGCGACGATACGAACTGGTTTGAGACCACTCCAGACTTGAACGACCCTCTGAGCTTTCCAATTTTGGGGTCCCCGGGCCAGACCCAGTTCACTCCCGTGAAACCCCCCTCCAAGAAGTCAAGACGTGAAGAAGAACAGGGCCGCGGTGGCAGAGGTAAAAGCGACAACGCTGACATTTTGGATGCTATACTCAGGCTGTCTGGGAAACAAGATGAGACCCTCCAAAAAGTCTCTGCCATAGAAATAACCACAAAGGAAACTTCTAGACAGCTGGAGAAGCTCTCTGCCACCGTCAGGCAGCTTACTTTAGATGTGCAGCAACAGAAGCAGTCACTGGACAGTGCGAAAAACGAAATCTACAAGCTTCAAGTTGAAAACAAGTCTCTGAAGGCAGCTGTTGCTGACTGCCAGCGGTACAGCAGAAGATGGTCCCTGAAAATTCACGGCGTGAAAGAGGCGAAGGATGAAGACATCCGGGGTAAGATCGTGGAAACCCTGGGGGAAATGGCCCCCAATCTTCGGGATGACCTGAAGGAAGGAATCGACATCGTTCATCGCATTGGGAAACAACGGGAGGACGGCTCATGCAGATCTACAATCGTCTTGTTTGCAATGAGACGCCTTCGTGATGCTGTTTGGAGAGGTGCAAAAGGATCCAAGTACCTGCAGGAGAAAAAGCTGAGAATCACGGAAGCCCTGTCTCCAGAGGACAAGGCTGCAAGGGAGAAGCTTTGGCCGTTGGTGAAGAAAGCGAGAGAAGAAGGAAAGAAGGCATCGTTCCGAGGATCATCAGCTGTCATAGACGGCAAAATAATTGACTGCTCAGAGGTAACTTAGTTCTTGAGGTTTGATTCTCTTACCTACTGAGAAGTGGCAATATGTATCCTCAGGTTCTAGTTTACATGTGTTTAAAAGTTTGTTAACATAAGGGTTTTTATTTTATCTTTATTTTTTGGTTCACTTTTTTCTACTTAAGGTTTCAGCGACTTTATATAACATTTATGGTTATTATACTACCTCTTTGAGTTTCTAACTCAGTGTTTACTATTGCATTTGGTAGTCTACTTTATGTTTTATTTGTTTAATTTTTTGCACAATATCCCACATCGATTTTCATTTGTCTTTAATTTTCTTTTGAAATGTATTTAAAATGTAAACGGCCGAGGATAGCCTGAAGATGTGGATCACTTTTTATTTATTTTATTTATTTCTTCTCTTATCGTTTTTTCTTTAATTGAAACTTTTTGTAGGTATCTAAGCAAAAGCCCAATCGGTATAACTATATGTTTATGGCCTCATCTACTTTTTGCACTTTGCATTTCAATTTACAAATGAGGTTATAGTACTGACTTTTCTATTGTTGTTCTAGCCAAGTTTATGGCTGTTTTTCACTACCCCCTTTCTTTTGGTAAAACTTTTCAGCACATTCTATTTTCTTGTTTATTGTTCATTCAGGTTTATATGTCTATGGATTTTTCTTTTAAATGTCTTAATATTATGTCTCTAAATGTTAGAGGTATTCGGGATATAACTAAGAGAAAGGCGATGTTTTTGTTTTGCAAGAGGTCTGAGGCTGATCTAATTCTATTGCAGGAAACACACTCTTGTGATTCTGATTCTAAATTCTGGAAGTCACAGTGGGGCAACCTTGCTTACTTCAGCCATGGTACTAATCACTCAGCTGGTGTGTCAGTATTCACACACAGATTCAAAGGGGATATTTTGGAAATGGTGCCCTCTAGTGACGGTAGATGGATAGTGTTAGTTGTTAAACAGGACAATGCTGTCTTTATCGTTTGTAATGTTTATGGTTTCAACTCACATGCCTCTAACAAAATTCTATTTAAAGACATGACTGTAAAATTGAGGGAGTTAAAAACTAAGTATCAGGGTGCTTACACAGCTCTATGTGGAGATTTTAATGAATGCCCTGATGAAACAGAAGACAGATATCCCCCTAGATCTCATTCCTCCCAAGGTAGTAACCTCATTTCTGATATTTGCTCAGACCTTTCGTTGTCAGACGTTTGGCGGTTTTTTAACCCAGGTGTAAAAGACTTTACGTGGTGCAACAATAGGGCTAATTTAAAATCAAGGATTGATCTTTTTTTAATCTCCTCTTCCTGTCTTCAATATGTTAAAGAAGTTAAACATAATTATGCACCATTAACGGATCACAAACAAATTGTTTTGAAATTGGGAGACATCCAGGACCCCTCTGGTATGCGAGGATATTGGAAACTCAACAACTCTCTACTAGATGATGAGATTTTCAATGGGTCTGTTAAGCGCATAGTAAAAGACATTTTTATAAACGGACTTAATACAGAACATAGAAAAGATTGGGAATACTTCAAATTTGAGGTCAGGCAAGCTGCTATTAAAAGATCCAAAGAAATAAAAAAAGAGAAAACTAGGCAGGAAAACGATTTACTGGAAAAACTTACTCACCTGTTAGCCAAAGTAAATATTACCTCGGAAGAGGAAATTGAACTAAAAAGAATTCAAGCTCAGATGGATCAGATTTATTTAAACATGGCTAAAGGAGCCTTTATTAGATCTAGAGCAAAATGGCTTGAGGAAGGAGAAAGGAACACAAGTTATTTTTTTGCTCTTGAAAAGAGGAATGCTAAGAGGAAATCCGTAACAGCTTTAAACATTGATGGTACGCTCTCTAAGGACCCAAAACAAATCTCTACCTTTGTTACCAAATTTTATGGCAACCTTTATAAATCTAATTATGATGAGAATATGTGTTTGAACTTTATGGAAAAAATTAAGGCAAATATTCCTTCTATTAATGAAGAGTTTAAAACAAGTTGTGATTCTGATCTATCCATAGGTGAAATTCAAAAAGCCTTGTTCTCAATGAAGAAAGGAAAGTCCCCTGGTGTAGATGGCCTTTCTGTCGAATTTTATGTTCACTTTTGGGAGCTTATACAATCGCCCTTAATAAACATGTACAAAGAGTGTATTAGTCAGGGAGAGATGACTACATCAATGAAGCAGGGTGTCATTTCTCTAATCCCTAAGCCAGATAAAGACCATTTATTAATAGATAACTGGCGCCCTATCACTCTTTTAACTATTGATTACAAAATTCTGGCCTCTGTGTATGCAAACAGATTAAAAAAAGGGTTAGATTCGATTGTAGCCGAAACTCAAACAGGATTTATGAAGAATCGTCATATCAGTGGTAATATTAGACTTGTCTTGGACTTGTTGGATTATGCTGATAATGTTAATACTGAAGCCTTAATTTTATTTTTGGATTTTTATAAGGCATTTGACACAATTGAGCACCCGTTTCTTTTACACACGATGAAGGCTTTCGGTTTTGGCAATGTTTTTGTTGACACTGTCAGCATGTTCTACAATGACATCAATAGTTCTGTTATAGTTAATTATAATACATCACAAAGATTTAAGATTAGCAGAGGAGTTAGGCAAGGTTGTAACATTTCCCCTTTTCTCTTTATTTTAGTGACAGAATTATTGTCTATTAATATCACTAAGGATGTGGGTTTCGAAGGTATATCCATCTTTGGGAAGGAACTAAGGATTTCACAGCTGGCGGACGACACTACACTCTACTTAAAAGACAAGTCCCAAGTCCCAACTGCTCTCGGTTTAGTTGAACAATTTTCCAGTGCGTCAGGTCTTAAATTGAACCGATCCAAGTGTGAACTATTACCACTCCATGACAGTGTTGAGACAGTCATTGGGGATATCCCGGTTAAAAATACTGTCAAATATTTAGGCATTTATGTGACTCGTGATATCAAGGCAAGGCAAGATCTAAATTTTTCAAATAGACTAAAAAAGACTACAGCAATTTTTAATTGCTGGCTTCAAAGGGATCTCTCTATTTTGGGTAGAGTGTTGTTGTCCAAAGCAGAAGGTCTGTCTCGTTTTGTCTATCCAGCCCTATCTTTGTATGTTAATGCTTCAACTGCCATTGAAGTAAATCATGAAAGAAATGAAAGAAACAACTTCCCATTTATTTTTCCTGTGCAATTTTACTCGTAAGTTTTGGTCAGATCTAGAAGCCCACTTTTTCAATTCGGTCAACCTAAATTATTCCTTTAACCTCAAGGACATCATTTGCTACTACAGCAACCCAGACAATGACGAATTTGAGTTTATTTTTAATTTCATTACTCTTTATGCCAAATTCTTTATTCACAAGCAAAAATTCGCCAAATCCCCACCTATTTTCACCCACTTCAAATTGGAATTCTATCTTTTAATTAAATCATTAGATCTAGTAATTAACAAAAAAAAATTAAAACTCTTATCTCTGTATCATTTCCATTTTCCCGATCTCTCTGATTAATGTTATGATATAATATGGTTGTACTGTTGGTTTTTTGTCTTTTTCCGTTCCTGTATGTAATGTTTTTATGTCTATTACCTGTGCTGTTTGAATACCTGAACTTCTTTGTAAATTGTATATTGAATAATAAAAAAAAAAAAAAAAAAAAAGAGGATCCGGCTTCCGGATCAACGTGTTTAACGCATGCGCAATAGAGCGTCGCAGCGGAAGTGGATTCCTGGGGTCACTTAATATTCCCCATTCATTTTCGCCATAGACTTTTACAAAAATATTTATAACAATTTTGTTGTTGATTGATTGATTGAAGAATTTATTAGAAGTTTGCAATAGAAAAAAGTACAGTTTCATGACAGTACAAATCACTGGTACAAGGTCAACTAAAAGGAGATCCTAGAAAGCCGAGGCTTATTTCCACAGGAACCACACTTTAAGTATCTCATATAACATTGAAAGACAGACGGATAGAACATTGTACTTTATCTAGGATAATATCAGTTTCAAAAGCATAACATCAAATACAAAGGCAGAAAAAAGAAAAAAAAGGGGGGGGGAGCATGGGGGCTTAGTCTATTTACAAGTCACGGGTAGCAGCTGTCTGAAGGTGACTTTTCATACCAATTTTGAAGGAGACTAGGGATTTGCTCTCCTTTAGGGCTTGAGGAAGGGCGTTCCACATGTTGATGGTGTAGCAGGAGAACGAGTTAGAGCCTTGTTTAGTGTTAAATCTACGTTGATGATGATTAGTGGAGCTGCCTCTGGTGTTGTGATCGTGATCCTTGACCTTTAAGAAGTAGTTTGTCAGGTACATGGGAATCTTGGAGGTGTAGTGTATCTTGTACACCAGGCCCATTGCAAGATGCTGTACTCTGTCAGCTACTTTGAGTCATCCCACGCTTTCGTGGTGATGATCGGTAAGGTGGGTCAGAGGAGGGAGACCAAGCACAACCCTAATTAGTTTGTTTTGGGCTGTTTGGAGCTTTAACTTTAAGGCAGCTGGGGCGTCGCGATACCAGACAAGGACTCCGTAATCAATGAGGGGCCCAATAAGAGCACCTCCTAGTGTCTTTCGGGATTTAATATTGATCAGCGGGGCAACCCTTTGCAAGAAGCGAATTCGTTGGTTGACTTTATTGATTACCTTGGTGGTCATTTTTTCACTGGATAGGTTAGGCCTCGAACCAAGCCATCCAGGATGGAGGTGAATCATGATCCTATAACCTTTGATCCTATGTGAAAACATATTTTAATATTACATTATTTGATATACTACATTTAATAATTAACTACCCTTTGTTTAGCGATTTTCAAAATGTTCTTTTCATAGAAAAAAAGGTTATATGGTCATGATTCACCTCCATCCTGGATGGCTTGGTTCGAGGCTTAACATAATTGTTTGTAAAAGTTTGTAATATTTTTGTAAAAGTCTATGGCGAAAATGAATGGGGAATATTAAGTGACCCCAGGAATCCACTTCCACTGCGATGCTCTATAATGGAATGGATAATGGGTTAGTTTAATGCCTTTCGCCCCCTGGTGGAGGAGATGTGTAACTGTCACTGAATGACAGAAACGGACAGAGACAGACAGACAGACAGACAGACAGACAGACAGACAGACAGACAGACGTACCTGTATTATCCCAAGGTGGAAAATCAGTCGCCTGGAGGCAGCACAGCAGTTTAAGGATATTTACAAAGTTACAGACAAGTATGAAAAGAAGAAAATGAACAGTATACAGTAAAAGAGCAAGGTACACCAAAAAAGGAAAAATAGAAGAATATTGTGGCTAGAGGCCATCAAAAGGGGGTTCCAGTGATCCTAAAGTAGTGGTGGGAATTGCTAATTTCAGGGGCCGTACATACGGCACCGGATTTCATTTGACCGGGGAGGTAGAGCCACGATTACCCGTGGGTGTCCACATGCAAACGCATGAAAACGGAGGACTAGACGAATAGTTTCCAAAACTCCGGCTGCAGTGCATTTTTGTTACCCGGGCGTATTTCTTTTGCCGTGTGGACAGCATAAACGGATAAGTTCTTTGCTTGCCTCTGCCTCGATCCACGCAGCACACACGTTAAACAGGTCAGGCTTCCTTTATGATGCGCTATTTGTAAGCTGTTTTTGTGAGTTGAGGCATTTTGTTCAAAACTGACCAATCTTACAAACTTTGAAAGCCAATCTCAGCCAATCAGGATGGAATGTGGACAATCAGACAGATTCATGTCGATCATATGACTGTAGAGATACTGTCTACCGATTTGCATGATGTTTTGACAAAATCTGTAGGAGTACTGGCCAAAAGGTAGTTTTGCACAAATTGGCCTCCTGGTGGCGCTAGAACAGGCCCATGTGAAAAATGTGGGGCAGAGGTTCTGAATTGGCATCCAGGGAGTGTGTGTGCTTAGTTTGGCAGCGACCAGGCCAACACCTCCGGAGATTAGCTGGTAACAAACTTTGTGGACGGACACACACACACACACACACACACACACACAGAATTGTGATATATCAAATGTAGGGTTAACTCATACAGTGCCATCCGGCCACAAGGGGTGCTAGAGTGCCAGAAATTTCTCCATAGACCTTCTTTATAGCTTTCGTCGACCCTCTCCCAACTGGCTTGTGTTTTCACTCCAGTCAATGCTATGGGTGTCGAGAGGAGGAAGCTAGCTGACACGTAGCCAAAATGCTAACCCATTTAGAAGCCCGATCTAAAGCTATTTCAGCCGCAAAAAACTTTCTCTTTGGGTCTGGGGACACAATCCGGAGAAAATCCTGTCTAAAGATGTGATTTATTATTGGAGTGGGCGGCGCGATCCGGCCGTTAGCGCGAATACGGCCCGTGGATGGCCGAGTCTAAGTCCCGGCCAAGGATGGACGTCTAGACCGGGGCTTCGTTGAGGCCTCCGATAAAATAATTCATTTTATTAAATATCCCGAACATGTTCGGGATAGGCACCCTGGAATACGTCGCGCCGCCTACAATGAACATTCGGTGAACATTGGGGGGGGGTCTAAACTTTATTTTAAACCATTTTCAATGGAATAAATCGTCGGAGCATCTAGCGTCTCTCGTTGGTGAGCGCTGGGCGAGCCGGGACCACCCACGTTGCTCCAAGCAGCTCGGGCTAAGTAAAATAGCAAATAAAAAATTGTTTTTGATCCCGAATATCCCGAACATGTTCGGGATAGGCACTTAAAGGGTTAAGTATTGTCTGTGGAAAAATTAAATAGCTCTATATTATGATAGTAATCATTGCTATGGAGTGTTTGCTCAGTAACATGGGTCTCCCGGTCTCTCCAGCTCTTGATTAAAACGAAGAGAGAGAGAGGAAAAAAAATCAGGATTTAATATATGATAACTCTACATACAGGGAGACTGACACAGTACACACTGTACTTATTATGGAGTAGGCATGTATTGTTTGCAGAAGTTATTACTGGTAGGCCTAAGTACACAACTTCCACAGTTAGAGATGAACCACACATTTGATTGAACATTTCTGTTATGATATAAAACACAAATACAATACCTGTAGCAGGGAAAGCTTTTAAATATGCTTTATTAGCATTTCACAGAAGGGGGAAAAAAAGTACAGTTCACTACAAGGTGGAAAGAGGATTTTTAACACAACAAAAGCACTATGGCTTGCTTCCATTGGGGTCCTTTGTACTCAATGCAATGCATTGAAACATTGGATGAAAATACTATGGAAATTACCATATAACAGTTAGAAATCAGAAACCAAACATATGTACAGCAAACCAATCAGAAATAATAAAACAAATGTACAAAACAGTCAGAAATAATACATTACATACTTGTAAAGTTCAATTTAGACCTCCCAAAAGGAGCCCAGAGAGTCTAGTTTTTGTCAAGTAACTTGAAAAATAACCATAAAAACCAATGTGAATCTTGGGCGTCCGGTGGCCTACTGGTCAAGGCGCATACCACATAGGCACCGCCACATTGGCATGGTTGCCGCGCTGGTTCAATTCCCGATCCGGACGACGTTTACCGCATGTCACTCCCCATCTCTCTCCCCATTTCCTGTCAGTCTACTGGACCTCCCTTGGTCAATAAAGGCAAAAGCCCCAAATAATATATTATATAAAAAAAAAAAAAAACAATGTGAATCTTTATAAAATCGTGTATCGTGATACAGCTTGGGAAAATATCGTGATATTGTATTTTTCCATATCGCCCACCCCAAGCTCCCACTCTCTTAATTCTCAACAAATCTCTATGATTCCGATTTTCCAACAATCAGCAGACGTGAGTTTCAATTCCTTATGTCAATTGTGTTTACTGTTGAGATGTTGGTCCATATAAATACAATGATATGAGTGCAGCTGAAGAGTTTGTGTAACACTCCGCGGGCAGCACTAATTAATAGTTTGTGATTTTCTAGATTAGAATCAGTAACATGTGGGACAGAGCCTACTTACAGCATGTGTATCAAATGTGGTTTTATTCAAAAGCAAACAAAAGGCTACAGCTTACAATGCAAACTTTGGGATTGCAACCATATGTGATTATGGCAATGCATGCATTTGGACATTTCTCCTTTCAATACGATGTTTCTTACTCTTTTGGTCTCACCATTTAACACATGGAACATTGCACTGTCTTCCACTGATCTTAAAGGGAACGGCTGCCGATACTCTGATTGGTTTGATTAAAGTAACACCCAACACACACCCATGACTAATTCAGGGCCGGATTACTGTGCACCTTTGTGCAGTGTGCAGAACACAACACCCATAATAGCAACATGGCATTCATTGGCCACACCTCCACGTCTTAATTAAAGCAATAAGAGCTGGAGTTAATTAACCCATTCTATATTCTAGGTATTTATTAATTCAGGTCCGTAAACCTTGCCAGCATTGATTGAAATTGTGCCTTATTTTGAAGACCTATGGAAGCCACAAGCATGTCCACGTTGTGTACTAAATTCACGCTGCTGTAACATCGAACAACATGTCTTCTTCCGCCCAGAAAAGAAGAAAAAAAAGAAAAAGTTTCCGCAACCATCCGCCACATAGTTACAGCCCGTTGAGAAAAAGAGATGCATGCATTTTTTGGAATCCCCGTTCCATTGAAGTTAACCCCTAGGCGAATATGTGGATGCCTACAACCGCCTAAAGCATCATGGGAAACTGAGTTCCTGCCAGCTTCATGAGACCACAATTTGATATAAAACAATGAATAAATAGGTCAGTTGAAAAAAGAATATACTTATCAATGGCATCAAATGGGTTAAGTCATATGATGAGTAGCACCGTATGATTCCTCATAATGTTGACCAAAGATTTGCTACAAAATGCAGCTGAAAGGTTACTATGTCTGCCCAAACCCTTTTTAATTCCTTCAAAAATATTAATTAGAAGTTATTTTTTTACTTGTATAAGACAATGAGACATTGTGTTTTAGATTGCCCTTTTAAACAAAGCCTTTACCACAAACTGTAAAGCAGAGGGCTTTTCTCCCCCTGTATGAGACCACATATGCACGTTTAGAGCTCACATTTGGTGACAGCCTTTACCACAAGCTATACAAGTAAAGGGCTTTCCCCTGTGTGAGTTCTCATATGTTTTTTAAGAGTACCACTTTGGCCAAAGCCTTTACCACAAACTGTACAAGTAAAGGGTTTTTCCCCTGTATGAGTCCTCATGTGTGTTTTTAACTCGTCACTTCGACTACAGCCTTTACCACAAACTGTACAAATAAAGAGTTTTTCCCCTGTATGAGTCCTCATGTGTTTTTTTAGCGTACCACTCTCACAACAGCCTTTACCACAAACTGTACAAGTAAAGGGTTTTTCCCCTGTATGCGTCCTCATGTGTGTTTTTAACTGAACACTTTGAACATAGCCTTTACCACAAACTGTACAAATAAAGGGTTTTTCCCCTGTATGAGTCTTCCCATGTCTTTTTAGCTCACCACTTCGACCGTAGCCTTTACCACAAACTGTACAAGTAAAGGGTTTTTCCCCTGTATGCGTCCTCATGTGTTCTTTTAGCGCATCACTTCGAGTACAGCCTTTACCACAAACTGTACAAGTAAAGTGTTTTTCCCCTGTATGAGTCTTCCTATGTCTTTTTAGGTCACCACTTTGAACAAAACCTTTACCACAAACCGTACAAGTAAAGGGTCTTTCTCCTGTATGAGTCCTCATGTGTGTTTTTAAATGAACACTTTGACCGTAGCCTTTACCACAAACTGTACAAGTAAAGTATTTTTCCCCTGTATGAACAACTGTGTGCCTCTTCAGATTCACCTTGTGCTTAAACATTTTGCCACAATCTGAACAACTTAAACCTTTCTTCCCTGTCTGGCTCTGCGTGGAGTGAGTTTGTTTTGACGACTGCAGGTCCTGGGACGGCTTGTGGCTTACAGACAATGTTTGTTCTTCCACAGTTTGTGTCTTGCGTGAATCCAATGTGTTTACAACTGACTGACCTTCCCTGGTCTCCCCACGGGCTTCAGTGACGTCAGATTGAGAACAGTGTGGAGAGAGAAGCTGGTCACCACTAGTTGGTTGTGATGTTCCACAATCCTCTACATCAGCCATGTGTTCAGTTGAGGTGCTGGCTACAGCCTCTGTCTCTCTGTTTTCATCATCACCTTCACTTTTCACTGCTAGTAATGTCAACGTTGATCCATCAGCCTCTTCTTGTAGAAGCTCCTCCTGTTCCTCTTTAATCTATGGAGGTTGTGGTTCCTCCAGACTGGGACTCCTCTCCTGATGTTCAGGGAAAAGCTCCTCTTTACACACAGGGAGGGAAACAAAGTCTAGGAAAAAATAACAAGATAAAATGAGAGAAAAACCATTAAAGGTCTGTACTTTACGTTGTTGTATGCAGTGTTTCCTCTGTTTTATAGCTTTGGTAGTTCCAAATCATGAGTCTATTCTCATTCATTAAAAAAAGCCATTTCCTCCAAACATTCTCTCTAAGAGAGAGACAGAAGAGAAGAGAAGAGAAGAGAAGAGAAGAGAAGAGAAGAGAAGAGATAGCATAAAACATACTGATGTCCAGGTGGTTTTCAGGTTCCTGTTTAACAGAAAGACTCCAACTCATCTTCACCTTCAGGCTGGACTCCTCACACTGGTCTGCAATGAAAGAATAGAATAAGGACTTTATTAAGATATGGAATTTGATATGACATGAGTAAGGACTTAACCACAGTGCTCTACAATGTATTAATGCCGATGGTTTTCACACCCGTCCTGGTGTATTTATATGAAAAAGTGGGTTGGCCATCTCTCGCAGTTCGTAGAGAGCAACATTGTACTTTAATTATTTACAAGGCCTTGTGTGGTAAGTTTTGTATGGTAAATGTATATGGTGCCTTTATTCAAGGCGCTTTACATAGATTGTGCATTACCATTCACCCATTCACACACAGTTGGGGGAGGAAACCATGCCAGCATCGAGAGGCAGTTGTGCGTCACAGGACAAGAAGTACACATTGATTATTTACAATATAGCGGTACTAACGCCACTCGCCAGCCCATTAGGCTCCATGGACAGCAGCCATAATAGAAAAAGATTGGGCCTCTTCCTTACTTTCTTCACAGGTGTTGCTAAAGATAATAATGAAGGCTCAGTTCCATTCTGGTCAAACAGAGTCAGGGTGCCGCATCTTGGCTCACTGGAAACACTCTGCTACACCAGTGGGCCTCAAGGTGAGGTCCAGGGACCCTGGTTCCTTGAGGGGGTTCCAAATGGCCCCTTACGGGTGTCTAACTCTGGGAGTGAACAAATGGAACCAAATCAACCGTAAGGGTCCATTTGGTTCCATTTGAACCCTCTCATAATAAGAATTGTCATAAGAATTGGCGTAATAGTCTATGGCTGTTTTAAACCGGAAATGGCCATTTACCAACTTAAATTGGGATGATTTTGATACTTTTTTGTTGATTTTCCAAATGACGAAGATGAATTTTGGCTATAGGCTATTGTGGCAGTCATTGTTCTAATCATTTTGTGTGGATTGTCTATATTTGGCTTTTGAAATGCAGATAATGTACTAGAAAAGAACATTTCTAAGAAATGTTAAGTGTGCCTGCAGCTCGCTAAGTGTGTGCAACCTTCTGTAACGGTTGGTGTTAGCATTAGCGTTAGATTTTCTTTAGTGTTAGCATTAGCGGTAGATTAGCTTTAGATTTTTTAACATTAGCATTCTTTGCATTAGCTTTAACATTATCGACTGTATGACAAACGGTTCATGAGATATAGAGGTACTTCCTGTTTGGCAAAGGGCACTTCCTGTTTGGCGAAGAAAGCACCAATTAAGGTTAAGGACTCTTAATCAAGCCATATGACGCCACCCACGTGTGTATGACAAACGGTTCATGAGATATAGGGTCACTTCCTGTTTGGCGAGGGGCACTTCCTGTTTGGCGAAATAGGCCCCAATTAAGGTTAAGGACTCTTAATCAAGTCATTTAAAGCCGCCCACAAGTCTGTAAGACAAACGGTTCACAAGATATAGGGTCACTTCCTGTCATATAGAGGCACTTCCTGTTTGGCGAAGGGCATTCCTGTTTGGCAAAGGAAGCACCAATTTAGGTTAAGAACTCTTAATCAAGCCATTTGACGCCGCCCACAAGTCTGTACGACAAAAGGTTCATGAGATATAGGGTCACTTCCTGTTTGGCGAGGGGCACTTCCTGTTTGGCGAAATAGGCCCCAATTAAGGTTAAGGACTCTTAATCAAGTAATTTGAAGCCGCCCACAAGTCTGTAAGACAAACGGTTCACAAGATATAGGGTCACTTCCTGTTTGGCGAGGGGCACTTCCTGTTTGGCGAAATAGGCCCCAATTAAGGTTTATTAGGACTCTTAATAAAGTCATTTGACGCCATCCACAAGTCTGTACGACGAACGGTTCACGGGATAAAGAGGCACTTCCTGTTTGGCGAAGGGCACTTCCTGTTACAGAGGGGGCGGGGCTTAATCAATTACAGCTCATACCTATTGGCCGGAAAAATACCAAAGTTGTGTGTGCATTTTAAAGTTTAAGTGACGTTGCTAGGCAAAAGTATGTCAGAGTAATGTGGGGCCAAAGTTTCTGGTTTTTTTTCAGAGTCCCCCATTCAAAGTCAATGGGGGGTTTTGAGCGTAGTTTTTTACGAATTACGTTGCATGGTAACGCGGATCGGAAAGAAAAGTAATAGCCAACCATTCCCGGCCGAGCCGCACATTTTGATGTATATATTGCGGGGGTGGCGTAAATCTTGCGGCAGTTCTTACGTGCCGAAATTTCCCCCATTCTAAGTCAATGGGGTTTTTGGGCGTCGTTTTTTGCGAATTACGTCGCCATGGTAACGCTGATCGGAAAGAAAAGTAATAGCAACCTATTCCCGGCCGAGCCGCACGTTTTGATGTATATATTGCGTGGGTGGCGTAAATTGTGCGGCAGTTATTACGTGCAGAAATTTGTGGCGAAACTAACTAATTAACTAGAAGAGAAAATTTCTAAGAAATTTTAAGTGTGCCTGCAGCTCGCTAAGTCTGTGCAACCTTCTGTAGCGGTTGGTGTTAGCATTAGCGTTATTTCATTTGACGCAACCCGCGTGTCTGTATGACAAACGGTTCACGAGATCAAGGGTCACTTCCTGTTTGGTGAGGGGCACTTCCTGTTTGGCGAAATAGGCCCCAATTAAGGTCATGGACGATTAATGAATTAAAGCTGCAAGCAGCGATGACCAGGCCCTCGCAGCTCTACCCACGTCACAAGGCCAGCAGCCAATCAGAAACCAAACAGGAAGTCAGCCATTTCGACTAATTAGTGGCGTTTTGGAGCATTTTTGGCCGTTATCACGGGTCGCACTTTAACGACAGTTTTTTGAGAAAAAATTGTTTTGTGAGAAAAAAAATTTGAGAAAAAAACTTTTTTGAGAAAAAGAAATTTTGAAAAAAAAATTGTGAGAAAAAAAAATCTTGAGAAAAAAAAATGTGAGAAAAAATTTTTTTGAGAAAAAAATAATTTTGAGAAAACAATTTTGAGAAAAAAAATTTTTGAGAAAAAAAAAATTGAGAAAAAAATTTTTTGAGAAAAAAAAATTAGAGAAAAAAATTGAGAAAAAAAATTTTTGAGAAAAAAAAAATTTAGAGAAAAAAATTGAGAAAAAAAAATTTGAGAAAAAAAAATTTTTGAGAAAAAAAATTTGAGAAAAAAAAAAATTTGAGAAAAAAATTGAGAAAAAAAAAATTTGAGAAAAAAAAATTGAGAAAAAAAATTTTTGAGAAAAAAAAAATTTGAGAAAAAAAAATTGAGAAAAAAAAATTTGAGAAAAAAAAATTTTGAGAAAAAAAAAAATTTGAGAAAAAAAAATTTGAGAAAAAAAAATTGAGAAAAAAAAATTTGAGAAAAAATAAATTGAGAAAAAAAAATTTGAGAAAAAAAGAAAAGGTATGACACCAGCCGCAAGTCTGTACGACAAACGGTTCATGAGTTATAGAGGCACTTCCTGTTTGGTGAAGGGCACTTCCTGTTAAAGAGGGGGCGAGGCTTAATCAATTACAGCTCATCCCTATTGGTCGGAAAAAGACCAAAGTTGTGTGAGCATTTTACATTTTAAATGACGTTGCTAGGCAAAAGTATGGCAGAGTTATGTGGCGCCAAAGTTTCTGGGTTTTTTTCGGAGTCCCCCATTCAAAGTCAATGGAGTTTTTGGGCGTTGTTTTTTGCGAATTACATCGCAATCGTAAAGCGGATCGGAAAGAAAAGTAATAGCACACCATTCCCGGCCGAGCCGCACATTTTGATGTATATATTGCGGGGGTGGCGTAAATCGTGCGGCAGTTATTACGTGCCGAAGTTTCCCCCATTCTAAGTCAATGGGGTTTTTTGGCGTCGTTTTTTGCGAATTACGTCGCAATGGTAACGCGGATCGGAAAGAAAAGTAATAGCAACCTATTCCCGGCCGAGCCGCACGTTTTGATGTATATATTGCGTGGTGGCGTAAATTGTGCGGCAGTTATTACGTGCAGAAATTTGTGGCGAAACTATGGACTTAATTAATTAAGTATGGCGGATTACAATAAGTGTTTTGCCATTGCGTTGCATGGCAGGCACACTTAATTAAGTATGGCGGATTACAATAAGTGTTTTGCCATTGCGTTGCATGGCAGGCACACTTAATAAGCATATAAATAACCACATTTATAATTTAATTCATCTCTAATTCACTCTCTTGGAAGTACGGAAGTCCACCACCATCTCCTTGGTCTTGCTTGAGTTGAGCCTGAGATGGTTAGCCTCGCTCCACTGCAAAAAGTCCCTAACTAGAGATGCACCGATCCGTTTTTTTCTGTTCCGATTCGATCCAATATATTAATTTGGCCATTTCCCGATAACCGATACGATACCCGATATTTACAGTAGGCTACATAGCAAAAAAGCTTCACCTTTAAGCCATTTATTAATTGTAGGATAGCTTCAGTTCATATAACAGAGTGCATTCAGTGCAACTGAGTGCAAAATGCAATGGCAACTCTTTTTATATAAATTCTTCAAATAACCCAGTCTAATTATGGATATAATATTGATGCCAGCTGATCATTCACTTAAAGTAATATACTACTGTATATATGTTTCAATAATGCTGTGCCATTGCTGCTATGTCTGTGTCACTGTTAGAGCTGCATGATTATAGCAAAACCTTTATTTTTAAATTATGTGTAGGCTACATTTCAGATAATTTATTTCAAATATTATTGTTAATAATATTATTATTGAATAAATATTGTTTTAACAAGCAAAATCGTATCTTAATGCAAAAGGATTGTCTTAAAAGCTCAAATAAATAAGGTTGCATTTCCAAGGTGAGACATTTACCTCACAATAGTCTGACTCTAGTCAGGTCCTTCCAAATATTTAAGGGCAAAATTATTACCTCATGCCCCTGCTCCGGTTGTTATGGCTTGTAAAACCCATGGGTAAAACCTCTGTAGGGACTTAATACATTTCTGTTGCTTAATGTACTTTGTGAAACTATCGGAGGAGACTAGGGTTGCAGCGGTACTCGGTGTTACCGGTGTTTTCGGTACCGTTGCCGTTTACCGGTAACGTTACCTGACCACCGATAACGCCGTGAAAAAAAAAATGTTGCATTATCATCCATATATTGTAAATTACTATGGTTGAGCTTGTTATCAATATTTAGTTGGATACAAACGTGTCTCCGCTGCTCTAAGTGCATCAAAGATGCAGCTGGTGGAAAAGGCAGGCAGCGCATAGCGTGCACTCCACAGAGTCCACCCAGTAGTGATGCGCTGGTCATGTTTTTTTCATAACCCGCACCACCCACAGCCCGCACGAAACGTAACCCGACTGACTTCAAATTGGGGTTTAGCCTAAAAGACATTCATTCAAAGACGTTCATTCTCTCTAAATCGTGGGGGCATCGTCGGGGTATGGCGCGGACAATATTAAATCCAGTTGGTTGTTGATTAATCACCAGATTGGAGAGATGGGAGCGACTCGAGGTGAGCGTGGTTGGTTGGTTCATTCAGTCAAAGAATCCATCTTACTTGCGAAAGTTGTTTCAAATCGTATCCGTTGGTTGACTGGCTGGTTATATAACTTAACCGATACAAAGTTTTTATAAACGGACTTGTGTGGGATGACAGAGACATTTAAGTGAAATCCTGATCAGCGACACGCTTCTCTGCTGTGCTCACGTTGTCAAATGTTGGCAAAATGTGGTTCGCGGCCCCAACAGGAGCGGAATTGGGACGGTCCTCGGAGCGGAGGAGAAACCTCGCTCCTCTCTCTGGGGCATTTTAAAACTCGCTCGCTCGTGCTCTTATTCAAAACGTTGTATTCTTATTCTTATAGGCCTACTCATGTTAATAATAAAAGTCAAATAAGAACAGGTGATTATTCTTATTCTATTGTTACTAATAACTACTGGAAGTTTCAAACTGGGTTTGTTAAAAATGACACCTAGTGGTCGAAAACGGTATTACCGATATTACCGGTGTTGACATGGACTATATTTTCGGTGTTAAAAACCTCATACCGTTGCAACCCTAGAGGAGACTATAACGACTTTTAACGAGCTTCACCTGGACATGCATTAATTAATCAAGCAAAGTGATCTGACTTTCAACAACAGAGAAACGGGAGGTGATTCTCCTTTGAAACTGGCTAAAATAAAGAGACATTCATAGGATGGCTTTTTCTGTATAGCTTGCAACAGCGTTGCATTCTGTCTATGAAAGTGAAAGTACAACTCCTTCTGACCGTCTGGACGCAGGAAAGCCTGGTGACACGATGCTTTTTTTTCTTTCTCCTTCATCTTTTTTTGAGACGACAATGACACAGGATTATGGAATATATCCTTACATGCAAAGGTAATCAGCACCATCTGTATTCGGTAGGCTGCTAATGTTTACTGAGTGTCAGGCATAGAGTTATAATAAGTAGGACCAGAGCATCTTGATGTGCAGCAGGGAGTGCAGAGAATGTAAAGAGAGGCAGGGGCTGACATTTCTAAAAAGGCATTTTGGTGGACAATTCTCTTGAATGGAGTTATGGTATTGAAAGGGGACATGGTCTGAAGAGGGCATTTTTTACAGACGGATAAAAGGGCAGGGGCTCAAGCCCCCTTTGATGTCTGTGTGCACGTGCCTGCTGTGCAGCCTGCAGCGAAGCCGTGTCTCGTTAAGACAAGGGTGGAGGAGCGACAAAAAAAGTTTGATCCATAAGAAGATTTTGGGATGTTTATTTAATAATTATATGCTAAAAACATTTGGTCATGGCCTCATGGGCTTACAATTGCGTGATTATATTGTATATTTATTATTCTTATTATTATTTATATCGGGGCTTGGATCGGCGACGTTGTGTCGATATCCGATATAATTAATTAACATTAATTACCTTCATATCGGCGTCCGATACCGATCCAATATCGGTATCGGTGCATCTCTATCCCTAACCACACCATCGTGCTCAGCCGTGTTGTCACCCGAGATCTTGCTGACCACCACGGTATCATCTGAGAACTTCTGCAGATGACAGGACTTGGAATTGAAGCGGATGTCCGATGTATAGAGTTAGGGGTTATCATTCAGCAACCGTATGTAACACCATGACGTAATCAAATCAAACTATAGACGTTTACCATGTTTTGTTCAGTTGAAAGGATCAGTCACTACTTGTTCTAAGAGCTGAAATAATAGTCCTCATCCTGATGTAAACACCAGATAAAGTAAAATACAAATCTAATCCGGGAAAAAAAAGAGAAGACGAAACAATCTACAAGCTCAACATGTGGGACATTGTGAGCTTCTAGATTGGCTATTTTCACTACTATAGGTCAAGAGTTCGGGCCACTACGGAGCCCTCACACCTCTGTCGCACCGCCAATCCAACTGATATTCCCATACATATCTGTCAGTCCTTGTCTCTTTCATGCACATACACCGACACGGAGCTAGAAAGGAACGCCCATAAACGTCACATCCGGTTTTAGCCTGGGGGAAAACAAAGCGTTTTCCCCCATGTAGTTAATACAGTGTACATCGCACACTATCTTTTAAATCACGTTCAGAGTGATTTTTTTGGACAATAGAAACATTGACAGCCGAGAAGAATTCATCAGAAGGACATCTGGAATGCAATCGTTCACTCGCCGTTGGAAAGTTGACTTATTATTAAGCTAACAAGACTACTATGAATGGCTGGCTAACGGTAGCTAAAGGCTACATCGTATAAACCTCTGGAATAAAACGGGACCCAACTTTGCTCTTTACTTGGACCACCTATTCAGTCTACACCATTCACCAAATCTATTGTTTGAGTGCCAAAAATCTACAAGCTCACAATGCGACGTATTTAGCCTGCCTGCAGATTGTGGTTTATTATCAGAGTCAGATTATCCTTGTATCTTCACCAAATTCACCGTTTGTCAGCCTTCTGATTGGTCCCTGAGACTCCCTGACTGGCCAACCAGAAAAAATCATTCACTTTTTGCTATCGAGGGTGGAGTTTGTGCAGTGGAGAATGTTGCTTCAGGCTTTCAACAACTGTCCGCTATGCGCGACATGGCGTTCGTCCAGTACGGCGGTGCGAGGTGATATCGATTTCGTTCATTATAATGAATAAGCTTCAACAGACTAGTTCACATTGACCTTATCAATGTAACTAAGAGTTTCGATTGGGTACATATATTTTAAATGGGCAGAGTTGACCAGTCGCTATGCCCCTCCTAAACCCGTGCTTAACCAATGCCACGTTAGCGACAGGTTACTAAGGCGGGTGCCTTGGCAAGCTGCCATGGCGGCGTGCAGAGGAGGAGAAGCCAGCTGTCAAAATCCCATGTTAAACCTGCCAGAAACGCACGTCCAGGAAGAAAACAATAGCCTATACTAAAATCCTATACTAAAAGCTGTAATTTTTGGGGAAAAATCGCAATAATTGTGATTCGAATCGCAAATCGCAGGAAAGCGCAATTAATTGTGATATAATCGAATCGTCACCCAATGAATCGAAATCGAATCGAATCGGGAAAAAGTGAATCGTCACAGGCCTAATGGTGTTGTGTGTGTAACAGACATACCTGCAGTGTGTAGCTGGGTGTTGTGTGTGTAACAGACATACCTGCAATGTGTAGCTGGGTGGTGTTGTGTGTGTAACAGACATACCTGCAGTGTGTAGCTGGGTGGTGTTGTGTGTGTGTAACAGACATACCTGCAGTGTGTAGCTGGGTGGTGTTGTGTGTGTAACACACATACCTGCAGTGTGTAGCTGGGTGGTGTTGTGTGTGTAACAGACATACCTGCAGTGTGTAGCTGGGTGGTGTTGTGTAGTGTCTCCATCTCTCTCTGGAAGAGGTTGCACATGACCTCTGCGGCCGCATGGAGGCGCTCCAACACAAACACTCTGACGTCGAGCTTCACGCGACAAACATCAACACTTTGTTGCTTTTCCAAAACACACAATATCTCCTCTCCCACCGACGTCATGTGTTCATTTATCTCCAGCCGTACAGACTCCATTTGAAGCGTTTTGAACTCCTTTTAATATGAGAAGGTTTTCACCACGCGCTGCCTGCGTCCCAAAACCACCATGAAACACCAACACCGAGTGAGACACCGCCGCCGAGCGAGCTAAAGAGAGCGAGTCTCCGTGTGGAGCGTTGCGAAGTCCGTCCGAGTTATGTCCTGATAGGGACAGAATAGTGACTTTCGGCACCTCCTTGCGGTCCAAGTGAACACAGCGGAGCTCCTTGCCCCCCGCTAACCACTGTTATGCTTAGGTTTGTTGGCAAACGGCAGGTCGCGTCCCAAAACCACCATGAAACACCAACAGTTCCTTTGTTGTGAAAACACCACGCCACAAGAGAAACATTCTACTTCCGGAGGATCCGGCTTCCGGATCAACGTGTTTAACGCATGCGCAAAAATGGAATGGATAATGGGTTAGTTTAATGCCTTTCGCCCCCTGGTGGAGGAGATGTGTAACTGTCACTGAATGACAGAAACGGACAGAGACAGACAGACAGACAGACAGACAGACAGACAGACAGATAGTACCTGTATTATCCCAAGGTGGAAAATCAGTCGCCTGGAGGCAGCACAGCAGTTTAAAGATATTTACAAAGTTACAGACAAGTATGAAAAGAAAAAAAATGAACAGTGTACAGTAAAAGAGCAAGGTACACCAAAAAAGGAACGTTTAATATTCCGAGGGGTTTTCACACATTTCATAAAAACTGTGAATATTGTGGCTACAGGCCATCAAAAGGGGGTTCCAGTGGTCCTAAAGTAGTGGTGGGAATGGCTAATTTCAGGGGCCGTCCATACGACACCGGATTTCATTTGACCGGCGAGGTAGAGCCACGATTACCCATGGGTGTCCACGTGCAAACGCATGAAAACGGAGGACTAGATGAATAGTTTCCAAAACTCCGGCTGCAGTGCATTTTTGTTACCCGGGCGTATTTATTTTGCCGTGTGGACAGCATAAACGGATAAGTTCTTTGCTTGCCTCTGCCTCGATCCACGCAGCACACACGTTAAACAGGTCGGGCTTCCTTTTGATGCGCTATTTTACGCTGTGTTTGTGATTTGAGGCATTTTGTTCAAAACTGACCAATCTTACAAACTTTGAAAGCCAATCTCAAGCAATCAGGATGGAATATGGACAATCAGACAGATCCATATCGATCACATGACTGTAGAGATACTGTCTACCGATTTGAGTGATTTTGGGACAAAATCTGTAGGAGTACTGGCCAAAAGGTAGTTTTGCACAAATTGGCCTCCTGGTGGCCCTAGAACAGGCCCATGTGAAAAATGTGGGGCAGAGGTTCTGAATTGGCATCCAGGGAGTGTGTGTGCTTAGTTTGGCAGCGACCAGGCCAACACCTCCGGAGATTAGCTGGTAACAAACTTTGTGGATGGACACACACACACACACACACACACACACACACACACACACACACACACACACACACACACACACACACACACACACACACACACACACACACACACACACACACACACACACACACACACACAAACACACACACACACACACACACACACACACACAATTGTGATATATCAAATGTAGGTTTAAGCATTGTCTGTGGAAAAATTAAATAGCTCAATATTATGATAGTAATCATTGCTATGGAGTGTTTGCTCAGTAACATGGGTCTCCCGGTCTCTCCAGCTCTTGATTAAAACGAAGAGAGAGAGAGAGAGAGAGAGAGAGAGAGAGAGAGAGAAATCAGGATTATGAGAACTCTACATACAGGGAGACTGACACAGTACACACTGTACTTATTATGGAGTAGGCATGTATTGTTTGCAGAAGTTATTACTGGTAGGCCTAAGTACACAACGTCCACAGTTAGAGATGAACCACACATTTGATTGAACATTTCTGTTATGATATAAAACACAAATAAAATACCTGTAGCAGTGAAAGCTTTTAAATATGCTTTATTAGCATTTCACAGAAGGGGGAAAAAAGTACAGTTCACTACAAGGTGGAAAGAGGATATTTAACACAACAAAAGCACTATGGCTTGCTTCCATTGGGGTCCTTTGTCCTCAATGCAATGCATTGAAACATTGGATGAAAATACTATGGAAATTACCATATGACAGTTAGAAATCAGAAACCAAACATATGTACAGCAAACCAATCAGAAATAATAAAACAAATGTACAAATAATACATTACATACATAAGTTCAATTTAGACCTCCCAAAAGGAACCCAGAGAGTCTAGTTTTTGTCAAGTAACTTGAAAAATAACCATAAAAACCAAAGTGAATCTTGATACAATCGTGTATCGTGATACAGCTTGGGAAAATATCGTGATATTGTATTTTTCCATATCGCCCACCCCTAGCTCCCACTCTCTTAATTCTCAACAAATCTGTATGATTCAGATTTTCCTACAATCAGCAGACGTGAGTTTCAATTCCTTGTGTGAATTGTGTTTACCGTTGAGATGTTGGTCCATATTATAAATACAATGATTTGAGTGCCAAAGTGCGGCTGAAGAGTTTGTGTAACACTCCGCGGGCAGCACTAATTAATAGTTTGTGATTTTCTAGATTAGAATCAGTAACATGTGGGACAGAGCCTACTTACAGCATGTGTATCAAATGTGGTTTTATTCAAATGCAAACAAAGGCTACAGCTTACAATGCAAACTTTGGGATTGCAACCATATGTGATAATGACAATGCATGCATTTGGACATTTCTCCTTTCAATATGATGTTTCTTACTCTTTTGGTCTCACCATTTAACACATGGAACATTGCACAGTCTTCCACTGATCTTAAAGGGAACGGCTGCCGATACTCTGATTGGTTTGATTAAAGTAACACCCAACACACACCCATGACTAATTCAGGGCCGGATTACTGTGCACCTTTGTGCAGTGTGCAGAACACAACACCCATAATAGCAACATGGCATTCATTGGCCACACCTCCACGTCTTAATTAAAGCAATAAGAGCTGGAGTTAATTAACCCATTCTATATTCTAGGTATTTATTAATTCAGGTCCGTAAACCTTGCCAGCATTGATTGAAATTGCGCCTTATTTTGAAGACCTATGGAAGCCACAAGCATGTCCACGTTGTGTAAATTCACGCTGCTGTAACATCGAACATGTCAAAAAAGTTTCCGCAACCATCCGCCACATAGTTACGGCCCACTGAGAAAAAGCGCTACCCGGTGATAGACTAGAATCCGAGATGCATTTTCTGGAATCCCCGTTCCATTGAAGTTAACCCCTAGACAAATATGTTGATGCCTACAACCGCCTAAAGCATCATGGGAAACTGAGTTCCTGCCAGCTTCATGAGACCACAATTTGGTATAAAACAATGAATAAATAGGTAATCTGAAAAGAGAATATACTTATCAATGCCATTAAATGGGTTAAGTCGTCCATAGTAGCGCCGTATGATTCCTCATAATGTTGACCAAACGTTTGCAACAAAATGCAGCTGAAAGGTTTGTCTGTCTGCCAAACCCTTTTTAATTCTTTCAAAAATATTAATTAGAAGTTGTTTTTTTACTTGTATAAGACAATGAGACATTGTGTTTTAGATTGCCCTTTTAAACAAAGCCTTTACCACAAACTGTAAAGCAGAGGGCTTTTCTCCCCCTGTATGAGACCACATAAGCACGTTTAGAGCTCACATTTGGTGACAGCCTTTACCACAAGCTATACAAGTAAAGGGCTTTCCCCTGTGTGAGTTCTCATGTGTGTTTTAAGAGTACCACTTTGGCCAAAGCCTTTACCACAAACTGTACAAGTAAATGGTTTTTCCCCTGTATGAGTCCTCATGTGGTCTTTTAGCGCATCACTTCGACTACAGCCTTTACCGCAAACTGTACAAATAAAGGGTTTTTCTCCTGTATGAGTTCTCATATGTGATTTTAAATCACCACTATGACCAAAGCCTTTACCACAAACTGTACAAGTAAAGGGTTTTTCCCCTGTATGCGTCCTCATGTGTCTTTTTAGCGCACCACTCTCACTGCAGGCTTTACCACAAACTGTACAAGTAAAGGGTTTTTCCCCTGTATGCGTCCTCATGTGTCTTTTTAGCGCACCACTCTCACTGCAGGCTTTACCACAAACTGTACAAATAAAGGGTTTTTCTCCTGTATGAGTCCTCATGTGTGATTTTAAATCACAACTATGACCACAGCCTTTACCACAAACTGTACAAGTAACGGGTTTTTCCCCTGTATGCGTCCTCATGTGTGTTTTTAACTGATCACTTTGACCACAGCCTTTACCACAAACTGTACAAATAAAGGGTTTTTCCCCTGTGTGAGTATTCCTATGTCTTTTTAGGGCACCACTTTGAACAAAACCTTTACCACAAACTGTACAAGTAAATGGTTTTTCCCCTGTATGAGTCCTCATGTGTGATTTTAACTGACTAGTTGTACTACAGCCTTTACCACAAACTGTACAAATAAAGGGTTTTTCTCCTGTATGAGTTCTCATGTGCGATTTTAAATCACCACTATGACCACAGCCTTTACCACAAACTGTACAAGTAAAGGGTTTTTCCCCTGTATGAACAACTGTGTGCCTCTTCAGATATACCTTGTGCTTAAACATTTTGCCACAATCTGAACAACTAACACCTTTCTTCCCTGTCTGGCTCTGCGGGGAGTGAGTTTGTTTGGACGACTGCAGGTCCTGGGACGGCTTGTGGCTTACAGACAATGTTTGTTCTTCCACAGTTTGTGTCTTGCGTGAATCCAATGTGTTTACAACTGACTGACCTTCCCTGGTCTCCCCACGGGCTTCAGTGACGTCAGATTGAGAACAGTGTGGAGAGAGAAGCTGGTCACCACTAGTTGGTTGTGATGTTCCACAATCCTCTACATCAGCCATGTGTTCAGTTGAGGTGCTGGCTACAGCCTCTGTCTCTCTGATTTCATCATCACCTTCACTTTTCACTGCTAGTAATGTCAACGTTGATCCATCAGCCTCCTCTTGTAGAAGCTCCTCCTGTTCCTCTTTAATCTGTGGAGGTTGTGGTTCCTCCAGACTGGGACTCCTCTCCTGATGTTCAGGGAAAAGCTCCTCTTTACACACAGGGAGGGAAACAAAGTCTAGGAAAAAATAACAAGATAAAATGAGAGAAAAACCATTAAAGGTCTGTACTTTACGTTGTTGTATGCAGTGTTTCCTCTGTTTTATAGCTTTGGTAGTTCCAAATCATGAGTCTATTCTCATTCATTAAAACAAGCCATTTCCTCCAAACATTCTCTCTAAGAGAGAGACAGAAGAGAAGAGAAGAGAAGAGAAGAGAAGAGAAGAGAAGAGAAGAGAAGAGAAGAGAAGAGATAGCATAAAACATACTGATGTCCAGGTGGTTTTCAGGTTCCTGTTTAACAGAAAGACTCCAACTCATCTTCACCTTCAGGCTGGACTCCTCACACTGGTCTGCAATGAAAGAATAGAATAAGGACTTTATTAAGATATGGAATTTGATATGATATGAGTAAGGACTTAACCACAGTGCTCTACAATGTATTAATGCAGATGGTTTTCACACCCGTCCAGGTGTATTTGTATGAAAAAGTGGGTTGGCCATCTCTCGCAGTTCGTAAAGAGCAACATTTTATTTTATTGCGACCGTCAGGTCACATTTACTATCAAAACCTCCACCGGCTGTCCGTCCGTCAGTCAGTCAGTCAATGAGTCAGTCAGTCAGTCAGTCACACGTCACACTTTTGCCCTGCTCATATCTCCTTAACCGTTACCATGCCAAATTTTGCACACACTCATTGCCTGCCAAACCACAACCTCCACATCCATGTCATCAACATGGATCTGTCCCATATAGTGCCACCTTCAGGCCGATTTTTACAAACACATGTTTGGACACTGCTCCTACAAATTTGGCCCTAAAATCACGCAAATCGGTACACACTTGCTCTACACTCATGTCATCAACATGGATCTGTCCCATATGGCGCCACCATCAGGCCGATTTTTTCAAACATTTTTGGACACTGCTCCTACAGATTTTGCCCTAAAATCACGCCAATCGGTACACAGTATGTCCACACTCATCTCATCAACATGGATCTGTCCCAAATAGCGCCACCATCAGGCCGATTTTTTCAAACACATTTTTGGACACTGCTCCTACACATTTTGGCCTAAAATCACGCTGCGACCTGACGGTCGCTTATCTCCCGATTAGGGAGTCTTACTGGTTTATTTACAAGGCCTTGTGTGGTAAGTTTCCTTTGTATGGTAAATGTATATGGCGCCTTTATTCAAGGCGCTTTACATAGATTGTGCATTACATTCACCCAGAGCAGTGTAAGCAGAGTGGCGTCACGCTTTGATCTCGCCGCAGACCGGAAGTGGCGTCGCATGGAGCCTGTTCTCATTCTTAGCGAGCCTCTGCTGCTCTTCAGCCCAGTCCGCCCACATTATAACCCAGGCATTTTCACTCGCTGGTAAGTAGACTAAATCACGTCTTTTTCACCCTTTTAACGCATTCACAGGCCTTTCCAAGATAGACAACATTATTAAGAGGGGGAAAAAGACGGGATAGTCTACTTACCAGCGAGTGAAAATGCCTCGGGGGGCGGACAGGGCTGAAGAGCAGCAAAGGCTCGCAAAGAATGAGAACAGCCTCCAGTAAGCTACCATTCCACCATAGAGTAAATAGGCTTTCCACGCTTACAATGGGAGTCGACGTAAGTGTCATAACTCTCTCTCTCTAGGGGTCTGCATTCACCCATTCACACACAGTTGGGGGAGGAAACCATGCCATCAACTTGCTCATGGGGAGCAGATAGGGGTTCGAGAGGCAGTTGTGCGTCACAGGACAAGAAGTACACATTGATTATGTACAATATAGCGGTACTAGCGCCACTCGTCAGCCCATTAGGCTCCATGGACAGCAGCCATAATAGAAAAAGATTGGGCCTCTTCTCTTTTAGTGAAGTCACGTTTAGGCATAAGGTTTGGTTTAGACCTAGTTTTTCTAAGGTTAAGTTTAGGAATAAATAGAGGTTGTGTTTAGGAATACCTGGTGGCGACCGTTTGACCCGGGGCAAGCGTGTTTTGGACTTGGATTATTGTATTCTATAAAACACAACAAACCTATCCTGTACAACTTTACTACAGGTTGTAAAGTAAATAAAACAGTACATACCTATCCTGTACAACTTTACTACAGGTTGTAAAGTAAATAAAACAGTACATACCTATCCTGTACAACTTTACTACAGGTTGCATCGTTGCATCAAACAGTCCACGTCCCTTGTCCGTCTCTCGCTGTTCCTCTGACAACGTTGAATCTGTTGGGGAGGCCATCTCTCTAGACTCTGTAGACCTCTCCCTGTGGTGCTCTGTGGAAATCACCAGTAGAAAGAACTTTTGGTTATCATTCAGCAACCGTATATAATACCATGACGTAATCAAATCAAACTATAGACGTTTACCATGTTTTGTTCAGTTGAAAGGATCAGTCTAGGGATGGCCAACGGCTAACCGTTACCGTTAAACCGATAAGAAATTGGTTACCGGTAAGCACTAACGGTTAATTTTGACCGATAAAAAAGAAAAGGAAAAGAAAATCAACCCATGTGTCACACCAAAAGCCCCGTACACCATTATCTACGCAACATCAAGTCATCAGCCATGCAACTATACGCGCTGTGGTCACACATTTCTGGACACCAATGTCTGACTGTGTAACATCCATGCATTCATACAACTGCGAGTCTGCCGCTGCGCGACGCTGCTTGATTTGGCTGTACACGCTGACTTGTTCATCAGGAAACAAATGCTCCCTCGTCAATTGGATTTTACAAAACAGGCCGCGTCGTCACATTGAATCCTGTTTAACTCAGTCTGTGCCATATTTAAAGTGGGACCTCTTATATTGCCGTTTCGCCAACAAAGGGTTAAAAAAATAGTGTGCACGCTGGTGCACACATTCGTGCACAGATCATGCACTATGCATGTGCATGCTTTTCACAGCTTTCAAACAAAAAAATCCGCTTGGAAATCCGTTCAGGCATTCAGGAGAAGGCAGCCCTTATGTTTTCTTCAAATGTAAACAAACATGGCTGCCATGTTTCGCGATCGCGATCATGCCTAGTACATTGTTGGAGGTCCAACATTTTTTTTCAATTAATTATTTTTAATTATTTATTTAAAAAAGACGTCCAGAAGACGTCTGGCAGGGAGGTCCATAGTTAAAAAGACGTTTTTATTATAGAAACGTCTTTTTTGGCAGGGTATGAGTTAAGAAGAGCTTAAAACACAACTTTCTAATGTTACATGTTGATGACGTGAGGAACGCTAAAAAGTCGTCTTGGTTTAGGCTATGCGAAAATAACAAAGCTCAGAGTCGCAAATTCAATGATCGCTGCATCAGCACACACAAAACACGGGCGAGAGAGAAATAAATGAATGAAATGGACATCACGTTTAGCCGATATAACCATTCCAAAAGTCATACGATTGGAAGTTATTGCTACATGCGGCTACATGCGTCTCGCTGCTGTTGCTGTTTTAGGCGACAGCCAGGGTCCAGGGAGTGCACAGAATTTTAGAGAGGCATGGGCTGACATTTCTAAAAGGGCCTTTTCAGACTGATAAAAGTTAAGGGCTCAAGCCCCTTTTGCTGTATGTGCGCACGTGCCTGGCGACCAGCGCATCACATTACAGACTTATCATTTCAATCCCACCGTGTCTTTGCAAAAATAAATTTCTTTTAGAAAACATTTGTATTCTTGTTTCTCCCAGTTTTATTGTTTTTAATGTGTAAATATAGCACTTTATTGCGGGGGAAAAACGTGTGTAGGGCTATTTTCCTTTTTTAAATCGCTAAAATAGCGCATTTTTGAACACATTTCCTTAACGGTTAACGGTTAATTAACTGATAAGGCCTGACGGTTATCGGTTAAGAAAAAATCTCCATTTGGCCATCCCTAGATCAGTCACTACTTGTTCTAAGAGCTAAAATAATTGTCCTCATCCTGATGTAAACACCAGATAAAGTAAAATACAATTTAATCCGGGGAGAAAAAAAAAGGGAAGACGAAACAATCTACAAGCTCAACATGTGGGACATTGTGAGCTTCTAGATTGGCTATTT
This sequence comes from Nannobrachium achirus, assembly GCF_963921795.1. Taxonomy (NCBI): domain Eukaryota; kingdom Metazoa; phylum Chordata; class Actinopteri; order Myctophiformes; family Myctophidae; genus Nannobrachium; species Nannobrachium achirus. The sequence continues at coordinate 67,593,292 of NC_137818.1, read as the reverse complement.
TCGCTACTATAGGTCAAGAGTTCAGGCCACTACGGAGCCCTCACACCTCTGTCACACTGCCAATCCAACTGATGTTCCCAAACATATCTGTCAGTCCTTGTCTCTTTCATGCACATACACCGACACGGAGCTAGAAAGGAACGCCCATAAACGTCACATCCGGTTTTAGCCTGGGGGAAAACAAAGCGCTTTCCCCCATGTAGTTAATACAGCGTACATCGTACACTATCTTTTAAATCACGTTCAGAGCGATTCTTTTGGACAATAGAAACATTGACAGCCGAGAAGAATTTATCAGAAGGACATCTGGAATGCAATCGTTCACTCGCCGTTGGAAAGTTGACTTATTATTAAGCTAACAAGACTATTATGAATGGCTGGCTAACGCTAGCTGCAGGCTACATCGTATAAACCTCTGGAATAAAACGGGACCCAACTTTGCTCTTTACTTGTACCACCTATTCAGTCTACACCATTCACCAAATCTATTGTTTGAGTGCCAAAAATCTACAAGCTCACAATGCAACGCATTTAGCCTGCCTGCAGATTGTGGTTTATTATCAGAGTCAGATTACCCTTGTATCTTCACCAAATTACACACGCACTGAGATTGGAGATCTGTTATTCTGTTTCTCCAAGTTACACAAAGCACTGAGATCGGAGATCTGTTTTCTCTCTCCATCTACTCTACTACCTCTGTGTTACAAAAACATTTTTGCATATGCACTGCAGCAGTGTTCAATCGCCTGGTGGAGACACTATTACAAGATATGATCAATTAAACCAACATTAAGTAATCAATAATGTTTTATACCGTAGTAGAGAATAGTAGTTAGTAGAGGACAGAACGCCTTAGGGCTGACCCAAAAAATTCGAATATTCGAAGCTTCGTTCGAAGGCACGGTATTCGAATTTGAAAAATAAATTCGAATAATCGGCCGCGGCCGTTTGTCCTTTGGGGGGGCCGCGTGCCTTAGCTTGCATGCGCCTCGCTCCACTCTAGCATGCGTCACCCCCTTCTCACACACGTGTTAACAATAACAAGCCAACAACAACAAGCGCATGCATGAAGCCATCCGAATGGTCGACGCTGAAGAAAAAAAAGAAAAGACAGCGCGCTGTCACATATACACCGACATCCGTTTGGCACCGAAATGTGTAACACCAATGTCTGAGTAACATCATCACCCAATGCAACTATGCGATGCAGTCACACATTTCGTTTGCCACCCATTGTCGGTGTAACATCCATGCACACTTCCACACGCTGACAGACACACAACTCAACGCAAGGAAACAAACAGCGACAATTGGATTTTACAAATCGGACCCCGTCAGCGTCGATCCCGTTTTAAAGAGGACAAAAGAGCTTAAAAACAACTTGCTAGGGTTACATTGTCGTGGTGTTGATGATTACAAGTTTATATCGGATCTGCAAGCTCACTAGTCGCGCCCGCATAGAGAACTACGTTGTCTGAGCCTGACCGTCAGCTTTCGGCTGATGAGTGGAACGTTACATCAGACACACTGCAGTGCAATTATTTACTATAAAATATACTATTACATTTGCGTGTACAGTACACCTTGGGACTTTGGAGTTAATCTGTTTGTTATATAGGGCTCTTGAGTCGCGCTGCTGCTGTTTGCTGTTGCAGCCACGGTGTGTTACATTACAGACGTGATGTGATTATGTCAATCCTACTGTACTGCAAAAACACTTTTCTTTAATATAGAAAGCATTCGTATCTTCTTCTTCCTCGTTGTATTGTCGTACTATTTAATGAAAATAAGGAGCTTTATTACGAGGAAAAAACTGGTGTGTTTTCCCTTTTAAAATTGTCTAAATCGCGCATTTTTAGACACATTTCCTTAACGGTTATCACTTATGTAACCGATAAACTTTTGCTTCCCCCCCCCCCCCCCCCCGTCGCCGTCATCGAAGCTTCGAAGTTCGAAAGAAAGCTTCGAAGGAGCTTCGATTATGAAAAAAGTATTCGAAGGTCAGCCCTAGAACGCCTATCGTTTATTGATAATACCGTAATACCAGTGGTGGAAAAAGTACTCACATACTTTACATAGTTATAAAGCATTCAGATTAAAATGCTTTTTTTAATTGAACAATACTGAAGATACGGTTAGTTGTACCCACCCGAAGAGAATGGTAACATATGTGGCCAAACTGGCCATGGAATAAGAACTTTATCTATCTATAAATGCGACAAATCTCTGTCTGTTTGTTTGTTTGTAATCCGCGTATCTCGAGAACCGTTCGTCCCACCGGCTTCAGATTCGGCACGCGCGTTCCCCGCTGCGGCGCGGAGTGCAGTGCCGGGCCTCGGCCCGACTCGGCATGCGGTTTTCCCGAAGCGGCGCGAAACGTTCGGAATCTCCTTACGCGGAGCTGATTGTTAACATCAGGCTGTTCCTGAGGAAATCGGCACAATCGCTGACTCATTGTGACATCACTTCATAAAAGGCTCTGACATCACGTACGCCAGGAGTCAACAAAAAATCTCTGTGAATGTGTATGTATGTATGTGAATCTCTGATGTCTGACATCAGAGTTTTCCGCAACCGGTACTGTGTGTGCAGAGATCTCCATATATTGGGGTTTGCATTAAAGGGTGGGGACAAAGGCTAACAGAAGGCAAACAGATGGTCAAAACGGGTCCTATGACAACATGACAACAGGTATATTGGGGTTTGCATTAAAGGGTGGGGACAAAGGCTAACAGAAGGCAAACAGATGGTCAAAACGGGTCCTATGACAACAGGTATATTGGGGTTTGCATTAAAGGGTGGGGACAAAGGCTAACAGATGGTCAAAACGGGTCCTATGACAACAGGTATATTGGGGTTTGCATTAAAGGGTGGCGCAGGCATAAAATGGACGCAAATAGACAGATATCTCCATATATGGGCATATGGGCATAAAATGGACCCAGAACTATATCTGCAGTGATCTCCATATATGGACATAAAATGGACGCCGACAGACAGACAGATACAGATATCTCCATATATGGGCATAAATGGACACAGGCAAACAGATGGTCAAAACAGGTCCTATGACAACAGGTATAATGGGGTTTGCATTAAAGGGCGGGGCATTCATTCTCTATTTACATCGTTCCCGAGTTGGCCAGGTCGCCGACTAGACGCTGGGCCGCCTTCTAGTATTAGAAATTAAGCATGTCAAAAAATCTCTGTGAATGTGTATGTATGTATGTGAATCTCTGATGTCTGACATCAGAGTTTTCCGCAACCGGTACTGTGTGTGCAGAGATCTCCATATATTGGGGTTTGCATTAAAGGGTGGGGACAAAGGCTAACAGAAGGCAAACAGATGGTCAAAACGGGTCCTATGACAACATGACAACAGGTATATTGGGGTTTGCATTAAAGGGTGGGGACAAAGGCTAACAGAAGGCAAACAGATGGTCAAAACGGGTCCTATGACAACAGGTATATTGGGGTTTGCATTAAAGGGTGGGGACAAAGGCTAACAGATGGTCAAAACGGGTCCTATGACAACAGGTATATTGGGGTTTGCATTAAAGGGTGGGGCAGGCATAAAATGGACGCAAATAGACAGATATCTCCATATATGGGCATATGGGCATAAAATGGACCCAGAACTATATCTGCAGTGATCTCCATATATGGACATAAAATGGACGCCGACAGACAGACAGATACAGATATCTCCATATATGGGCATAAATGGACACAGGCAAACAGATGGTCAAAACAGGTCCTATGACAACAGGTATAATGGGGTTTGCATTAAAGGGCGGGGCATTCATTCTCTATTTACATCGTTCCCGAGTTGGCCAGGTCGCCGACTAGACGCTGGGCCGCCCGAAGGGCGGCCCAGCTTCTAGTATTAGAAATTAAGCATCTGAGATAGCTATGTTTGTGTGTAACAGACACACCTGCAGTGTGTAGTGTGGCGTTGTGTGTGTGTGTGTGTGTGTGTGGTGTGTGTGTGTGTGTGTGTGTGTGTGTGTGTGTGTGTGTGTGTGTGTGTGTGTGTGTGTGTGTGTGTGTGTGTGTAACAGACATACCTGCAGTGTGTAGCTGGGTGGTGTTGTGTGTGTAACAGACATACCTGCAGTGTGTAGCTGGGTGGTGTTGTGTGTGTAATAGACATACCTGCAGTGTGTAGCTGGGTGGTGTTGTGTGTGTAACAGACATACCTGCAGTGTGTAGCTGGGTGGTGTTGTGTGTGTAACAGACGGGAGGCTCTCTCCATTCCGACATGTCGCCACTCCGAAATGGACTTCTTATTGTTGGAGTGGCGACACTCCCCATGGGCCTAAGGTTTAGGGTAGGGGTAGAGATAGGGTTAGTGTCGGAATGGAGACATGTCGGAAAGGAGACATGTCGGAGTGGAGAGATGCACCCGTAACAGACATACCTGCAGTGTGTAGCTGGGTGGTGTTGTGTGTGTAACAGACATACCTGCAGTGTGTAGCTGGCAGTGGTGAAAGTGAGCCGGAACGGCCGGAACCCCCGTTCCGTTAAAACATTTGGGGACGGAACGGCGTTCCGTTAAGAAAAGGAGAAGCCAGCTGTCAAAATCCCATGTTAAATAACCTCCCACAAACGCACGTCCAGGAAGAAAACAATAGCCTATACCAAAGTCAGATTAACATACAGTAGGCTACAAAAGTGTTACTAGTTAGGCTATATTTTCTGATAAAGTGCTTCTAAATTATTCCCGTGGGTTTGTGTAGGTCAGTGTGATCCATTCTGTTCGCGTTTCAGTGTTTGTTTGACACGGAGCGAATAGAGGTGGGACGTTCGCGAACGAGTCGAGTCTTTTGAACGGCTCTTTGAAATGAACGATATGATTCGGTTCACAGTAGGGAGCCGTTCCTTTCTAATGAACAGTGGCCGTCTTTTGAACGGCTCTTTGAAAGGAACGGATCCCAGAGATCCGGCTCACTTCAAAGAGCCATAAATCCCATCTCTAGGAGGACTCGTTGCGTCTGTGCCTGCATGGATGCTATTCTGCATGAGGTCCGTGAAATGAGCAGAAAGAACGTTTCCGGTCTGGGCGCTAGCAGAAATAAGCCAGGCTCCAGCCTTCAAAATAAAAGTGCAGTAAATAATGTATATTTAAAAGACACAAATGTATTTAAAAGATGAGTATATGATGTATGTCTCTATACTAGTGTACTTCTAATTGTCCTAACACATTTTCCAGGTTCTTTCAGATTGAAATTCGTGGAATGCGAGCTATTAAAGGCCACTTAAAGCCATACTGTGTAAGTTGCCCAACTAGTGGTCATTAGCCCTATAGCAAACCGCGGTCGCGTCCGCGTCTTTCGTCCGTTTTTCGTACCTTCAGACCCCCGCGTCTGCCTCCACCTCGCTGAGATCTATCTTTTAAGGGGTCCCTTGTTCCTGTGCGTTCAGTAATTCCAGAGATACGGACTCCTTCACCCTGCCTGGTAGGCGAAATTACCTAGAGAAGGGATGGTACAAACGGGCGACAACAAATATGGCTGCCATAGCGACCCCACTTCAAGATGCGCTGTGATTGGCCGGCAGTTGTATAACCCTCGCTGTGATTGGCCGGTAGTGTGATGACGCAATTTTGGCGCGAGATCCGGTCCACGGCAAGGATCTCAGTTTACATATAGAGAAGGCTTTACAGGCTGAAATTCACGGCGCGGATCTTCTAAAACTTTTGTGATTTAATAGTTAGGAGAATTTTAAGATTTGTTTTATAAAAAAAGTTACATAGTACAACTTTAACAAAATTAATTCCATTCCAATTCAATTCGTTCTACTGTAATCCCATAAAAGAGCTATCATAGGCTAGAGCAGGGGTTTATCTGTTTATTTTGACAGGACAGATGCAAAGTATGGTAGGCTACTATATTAATGTAATTAATGAAAATATACCTGTAACAACTCACCATAAAAGTGCTATATAAAAATACTCTGTTGCAAGTAAAAGTCACAGAATTCAAAATATACTTGAGTAAAAGTACAAAAGTATTGGCATTAAAATGTACTTAAAGTATCAAAAGTAAAAGTAGGACTACTCATTGTGCAGAATTCCCATTTCAAGTTTTCAAATGTTTAAATAAATATCTTTTGAAAATAGCAGATCTACAAGCACACAATGCGTTGCATCACAACTCATTGTGAGCCTGTAGATCTGTTATTTTCAAATTAAAATTGAGTACAAAAAGTGCCGTTTTCAGAATCTAGTTGGCCCTGGACAGCAGACGTCTATTTGTGTCGGCACTTTGGACACATGCACGCGGGGAGATCTGCTCTGCCACACTGCACTCTCCGCTAAGCGGGAGAGGCGTAAAATCAATTTCTGTTGGTTTTCAGTGCAGCCACTCGCTCAAAAAGTGTCATTTTCAGACATTTTCAGACTCTAGTTGGCGCTGGAGAGCAGACGGCTCGCTGCGTCGGCACTTTGAACACACGCACGCGTTCGGGGAGACCTGCTCTATCACACCACACTCTCCGCTAAGCGGGAGAGGTGTAAAATCTATTTCTGTTGGCTTTCCAGTGCAGCCACTTGCTCAAAAAAGTTGACATTTTCAGACATTTTCAGACTCTAGTTGGCGCTGGAGAGCAGACGGCTCGCTGCGTCGGCACTTTGAACACACGCACGCGTTCGGGGAGACCTGCTCTATCACACCACACTCTCCGCTAAGCGGGAGAGGTGTAAAATCTATTTCTGTTGGCTTTCCAGTGCAGCCACCTGCTCAAAAAAGTTGACATTTTCAGACATTTTCAGACTCTAGTTGGCGCTGGAGAGCAGACGGCTCGCTGCGTCGGCACTTTGAACACACGCACACGTTCGGGGAGACCTCCTCTATCACGCCACACTCTCCGCTAAGCGGGAGAGGTGTAAAATCTATTTCTGTTGGCTTTCCAGTGCAGCCACCCGCTCAAAAAAGTTGACATTTTCAGACATTTTCAAACTCTAGTTGGCGGTGGAGAGCAGACGGCTCGCTGCGTCGGCACTTTGAACACACGCACACGTTCGGGGAGACCTCCTCTATCACGCCACACTCTCCGCTAAGCGGGAGAGGTGTAAAATCTATTTCTGTTGGCTTTCCAGTGCAGCCACCCGATCAAAAAAGTTGACATTTTCAGACATTTTCAAACTCTAGTTGGCGCTGGAGAGCAGACGGCTCGCTGCGTCGGCACTTTGAACACACGCACGCGTTCGGGAAGACCTCCTCTATCACGCCACACTCTCCGCTAAGCGGGAGAGGTGTAAAATCTATTTCTGTTGGCTTTCCAGTGCAGCCACCTGCTCAAAAAAGTTGTCATTTTCAGACATTTTCAGTCTCTAGTTGGCGCTGGAGAGCAGACGGCTCGCTGCGTCAGCACTTTGAACACACGCACGTGTTCGGGGAGACCTGCTCTATCACACCACACTCTTCGCTAAGCGGGAGAGGTGTAAAATCTATTTCTGTTGGCTTTCCAGTGCAGCCACCTGCTCAAAAAAGTTGATATTTTCAGACATTTTCAGACTCTAGTTGGCGCTGGAGAGCAGACGGCTCGCTGCGTCGGCACTTTGAACACACGCACGCGTTCGGGGAGACCTGCTCTATCACACCACACTCTCCGCTAAGCGGGAGAGGTGTAAAATCTATTTCTGTTGGCTTTCCAGTGCAGCCACTTGCTCAAAAAAGTTGACATTTTCAGACATTTTCAGACTCTAGTTGGCGCTGGAGAGCAGACGGCTCGCTGCGTCGGCACTTTGAACACACGCACACGTTCGGGGAGACCTCCTCTATCACGCCACACTCTCCGCTAAGCGGGAGAGGTGTAAAATCTATTTCTGTTGGCTTTCCAGTGCAGCCACCCGCTCAAAAAAGTTGACATTTTCAGACATATTCAAACTCTAGTTGGCGCTGGAGAGCAGACGGCTCGCTGCGTCGGCACTTTGAACACACACACGCGTTCGGGAAGACCTCCTCTATCACGCCACACTCTCCGCTAAGCGGGAGAGGTGTAAAATCTATTTCTGTTGGCTTTCCAGTGCAGCCACCTGCTCAAAAAAGTTGACATTTTCAGACATTTTCAGACTCTAGTTGGCGCTGGAGAGCAGACGGCTCGCTGCGTCGGCACTTTGAACACACGCACACGTTCGGGGAGACCTCCTCTATCACGCCACACTCTCCGCTAAGCGGGAGAGGTGTAAAATCTATTTCTGTTGGCTTTCCAGTGCAGCCACCTGCTCAAAAAAGTTGTCATTTTCAGACATTTTCAGTCTCTAGTTGGCGCTGGAGAGCAGACGGCTCGCTGCGTCAGCACTTTGAACACACGCACGTGTTCGGGGAGACCTGCTCTATCACACCACACTCTTCGCTAAGCGGGAGAGGTGTAAAATCTATTTCTGTTGGCTTTCCAGTGCAGCCACCACCTGCTCAAAAAAGTTGATATTTTCAGACATTTTCAGACTCTAGTTGGCGCTGGAGAGCAGACGGCTCGCTGCGTCGGCACTTTGAACACACGCACGCGTTCGGGGAGACCTGCTCTATCACACCACACTCTCCGCTAAGTGGGAGAGGTGTAAAATCTATTTCTGTTGGCTTTCCAGTGCAGCCACTTGCTCAAAAAAGTTGACATTTTCAGACATTTTCAGACTCTAGTTGGCGCTGGAGAGCAGACGGCTCGCTGCGTCGGCACTTTGAACACACGCACGCGTTCGGGAAGACCTCCTCTATCATGCCACACTCTCCGCTAAGCGGGAGAGGTGTAAAATCTATTTCTGTTGGCTTTCCAGTGCAGCCACCCGCTCAAAAAGTGCAGTTTTTACTTGGCAAAGGCAAACAGCTGGGAGTAGGGATAATATGTGGGAATGAGAAAGTGAGTATTTATTGATGGAAATTAAAACGACTTGTGTTTGTCCTATCTTGGAATACTCCTCTGGAGTTTGGGATTCAGGTAACTTAACAAAGGTGTAAGTGTGCATGAGAGGGATATCAGATATTTTCTTTGAGTTTACAAATGGGCTCCTATATCTGCTTTAATGGTGACATGGGATGGATACAGTGTGAAGTTAGGTGGAAGATTAATATGATAAACCTGTGGAACAGAAAACCTGACCTGCCAGATGACAGAATGGCAAGTAGGATTTTCAGGTGGGATATTTTAATAGGAGGGCCAGTCCTATTAAAATGTGTATAAATGTGAAAAATGTGTTGTGTGTGGTCTATCTATGAGCCAGTGATCTCTGCATACGTGCACTGTTTTGCTTGGGAATATTGCCACTTCGTATTGAATCAGGACGGTAAACTGGAACAGAATTAAATCAAAGCCTATGTGGCTAGTGGAGGATGAGACCCACTTTCTATTGTACTGCCCATTTGATCATGATTTAAGAAAACACTCAACATTTTCTGACATCTGGCTGCACTGGACGGCCCGCCACGTTTTTTTATACAGCTCTCCGGCTTAGCAGAGAATAAAAGAATACAGACAAGGTCCAAACTCCTGAGGAGTAATCCAAGATAGGACAAACACATGAAACAGGTTAAGATTTTCCTTTCAATTTCCTGACATCAATAAATACTCACTTTACCATTAAGAGCAATATAACAACTAAAATAATTTTGTATTATGAGCTTGTTGTATGTTCATCATCCGCTTCAACACCTGTAGCATTTATGATCAGCGACACTCATACACAGCACGCTGTGGAGGAGATCCTCACGGAATTGAGGGCCAGTGAGAGGGACATATTTGGTTGCAATGCAACACCTGTTCAGATCAATAGTGACAGGTCCATAGTGCTTTTGCAAACTGGTATGCATATACTCAATGGTGATAGCATGCCAGCGTATTTGTTACGCTGTTGGAGAATAGTGACCGGAATGGCAGATGGCAAAGATTTGAAATTGTACCATAAGGGCATGTAAGAGTCATTTGATGAAACAGGCTAGTCACATTTGCAAACAACAGTACATTCAGAAAGATAAGAGGTATAAATTGGCTATGTTTATCTTTAGCCTTTTACTTAATGCCAAAACACTAGAGCAAGCAAGTAATATAGTATATGCAGCGTGTATTGTACTTGGTAGTAAAAGGAACTCCAGTGAGGTGAAAGCTAGTCTTCTCAGCATCCGGTCTGAAACGCAGAAAATGCCGGGAGGGGAGGTCCACATGACAGTCCACATGACATTGAGGGCGATGATGTATTTGACTGTAAGCACATTCCTTTAAGTGCATCTCCCTTCAAAAACGATTTTGAACAACTAGGGACTAAAGCCAATCAAGCAATGAAAAACACCAATGACACAGGTATAAATAACTATCATGCAGACACTATTTTAAACAAACTGTTCACATTCCATATTCCAGTATGGTCAGATCTACTCTCAGGTGATTTGCAGAGATTCTTTGCCGTCTATGCTGCTCAAATAAACCAATGTAAGAAAAGCACAGCGATCAGTGAGGCCATGTTCAAAAACACAAAGGTTTTGCTTTTAGGAAATGAGAAACACAAACTTGATGAATGTGTAGAGACAATTCGCACATTATACAAACAGTCAGCCATCGATTTCTGTGACAAAGTATTGTACAGGCCTCCACAGAAACAGCGTGTCCTCCCCCCACCACCTGAGGAGGGGTGGTATAAACCAGGACAAGTGCCGAAACAACTTAGAAAGTCTTTTCAAGTACGGCCATTTTCACGTTCTAAGATGTTCTCACAAAATTATGTCCCAGCACTTTGGTACAAAGCATGTTGTACTTCATGTATACATTTATTGCATGTTGTATGCCTTTTTGCATTTGAGTGATGTTTGCACTTTGGTACAAAGCATGTTGTACTTCATTTATATATTTATTGCATGTTGTATGCCTTTTTACATTTGAGTGTATTTTCACTTTGGTACAAAGCATGTCGTACTTCATATATTTATTGCTTTTTACATTTGAGTGTGTTTGCACTTAGTTGGTACATTGCATGTTGCACCTTTAATTGAACAGTTTTGTGTGATTTGTGTTTGAATAATGTTTGCCATTATTAGCGCGCACACACACAGACACACACAGACACACACACACACACACACACTTTTTTGAGCGGGTGGCTGCACTGGAAAGCCAACAGAAATAGATTTTACACCTCTCCCACTTAGCGGAGAGTGTGGCGTGATAGAGGAGGTCTTCCCGAACGCGTGCGTGTGTTCAAAGTGCCGACGCAGCGAGCCGTCTGCTCTCCAGCACCAACTAGAGTTTGAAAATGTCTGAAAATGTGACTTTTTTGAGCGGGTGGCTGCACCGGAAAGCCAACAGAAATAGATTTTACACCTCTCCCGCTTAGCGGAGAGTGTGGTGTGATAGAGGAGGTCTCCCCGAACGCGTGCGTGTGTTCAAAGTGCCGACGCAGCGAGCCGTCTGCTCTCCAGCGCCAACTAGAGTTTGAAAATGTCTGAAAATTTGACTTTTTTGAGCGGGTGGCTGCACTGGAAAGCCAACAGAAATAGATTTTACACCTCTCCCGCTTAGCGGAGAGTGTGGTGTGATAGAGGAGGTCTTCCCGAACGTGTGCGTGTGTTCAAAGTGCCGACGCAGCGAGCCGTCTGCTCTCCAGCGCCAACTAGAGTCTGAAAATGTCTGAAAATGTCAACTTTTTTGAGCAGGTGGCTGCACCGGAAAGCCAACAGAAATAGATTTTACACCTCTCCCGCTTAGCGGAGAGTGTGGTGTGATAGAGGAGGTCTCCCCGAACGCGTGCGTGTGTTCAGCATTGAACAGCATTTATCCATTTATCATGTTTTTATGTTATTAAAATCTTTCTTTTTTACACAGAAACCTAATAAGCATTTTGTATGTTCGTTTAGATACTTAATCCATATTTTTAACGTCCATATTATGGCAAATTGTCCGTTTTTCAACGTTTTTCAATGGCTTTAGGGGTACTCTTATTCTGAAGAGATCGGCGCCGGAAGCCTTATTTCTGCTAACGCTATTTCTGCTCATTTCACATAGGCTTCTGCATGTGTAGTGGAGTAGAATTAAAAGTATTGGAAATACTCCAGTAAAGTAGGCTAGGCTATACTTAAAACCTGTACTTAAATACACTACTTTAGTAAATGTACTTAGTTTACTTTAGATAACTGGTTATAATAATATTAATAATAATATGTGTAATAATATAATAAATATAATAATAATATATAGATGCTTACCCTTCTGTATGGAACAATGAACAATATGAACAATATGAAGAGGCTTATTATAGATATTTCATTTAGGATTTCAATCATGTTTCATGTTACAGTAAGTGTAATGCCGTTGCCTAATTCAGGTGTAGGACCTGTAGTGTTTTTATTGTGTGTAGGCCTATAACTGTTCCAAAATGCAGTTTTCTATGCATTTCAGGGGTTTTGGGGGGTTAGAGCCTCCCAATTTTTTCCGGCCGCGCAGCTTCGCCGCGCGGCCAATTTATGACAGTTCCGGCAAGAATTTCAAACCACTTTCACCCCTGGTAGCTGGGTGGTGTTGTGTGTGTGTAACAGACATACCTGCAGTGTGTAGCTGGGTGGTGTTGTGTGTTTAACAGACATACCTGCAGTGTGTAGCTGGGTGGTGTTGTGTGTTTAACAGACATACCTGCAGTGTGTAGCTGGGTGGTGTTGTGTGTGTAACAGACATACCTGCAGTGTAGCTGGGTGGTGTTGTGTGTCTAACAGACATACCTGCAGTGTGTAGCTGGGTGGTGTTGTGTGTGTAACAGACATACCTGCAGTGTGTAGCTGGGTGGTGTTGTGTGTTTAACAGACATACCTGCAGTGTGTAGCTGGGTGGTGTTGTGTGTGTAACAGACATACCTGCAGTGTGTAGCTGGGTGGTGTTGTGTAGTGTCTCCATCTCTCTCTGGAAGAGGTTGCACATGACCTCTGCGGCCGCACGGAGGCGCTCCAACACAAACACTCTGACGTCGAGCTTCACGCGACAAACATCAACACTTTGTTGCTTTTCCAAAACACACAATATCTCCTCTCCCACCGACGTCATGTGTTCATTTATCTCCAGCCGTACAGACTCCATTTGAAGCGTTTTGAACTCCTTTTAATATGAGAAGGTTTTCACCACGCGCTGCCTGCGTCCCAAAACCACCATGAAACACCAACACCGAGTGAGACACCGCCGCCGAGCGAGCTAAAGAGAGCGAGTCTCCGTGTGGAGCGTTGCGAAGTCCGTCCGAGTTATGTCCTGATAGGGACAGAATAGTGACTTTCGGCACCTCCTTGCGGTCCAAGTGAACACAGCGGAGCTCCTTGCCCCCCGCTAACCACTGTTATGCTTAGGTTTGTTGGCAAACGGCAGGTCGCGTCCCAAAACCACCATGAAACACCAACAGTTCCTTTGTTGTGAAAACACCACGCCACAAGAGAAACATTCTACTTCCGGAGGATCCGGCTTCCGGATCAACGTGTTTAACGCATGCGCAATAATGGAATGGATAATGGGTTAGTTTAATGCCTTTCGCCCCCTGGTGGAGGAGATGTGTAACTGTCACTGAATGACAGAAACGGACAGAGACAGACAGACAGACAGACAGACAGACAGACAGACAGACAGACAGACAGACAGAAGGCAGACAGACAGACAGACAGACAGACAGACAGACAGACAGACAGACAGACAGACAGACAGACAGACAGACAGAGAAGGCAGGCAGGCAGGCAGGCAGGCAGGCAGGCAGACAGACAGACAGACAGACAGACAGACAGACAGACAGACAGACAGACAGACAGACAGACAGACAGACAGACAGACAGATAGATAGATAGTACCTGTATTATCCCAAGGTGGAAATATCAGTCGCCTGGAGGCAGCACAGCAGTTTAAGGATATTTACAAAGTTACAGACAAGTATGAAAAGAAAAAAATGAACAGTGTACAGTAAAAGAGCAAGGTACACCAAAAAAGGAACGTTTAATATTCCGAGGGTTTCTCACACATTTCATGAAAAACAGAAGAATATTGTGGCTACAGGCCATCAAAAGGGGGTTCCAGTGGTCCTAAAGAAATGGCTCAGACAGGTAGGTGAAAAGACTCTCCTCCAAGGCGAAAATGCCAGGCGAAAGGACCAAATGCGTGTAGGCGAATATGTTATAGGCGACTATGCCTGACACCGTCCTAAAGTAGTGGTGGGAATGGCTAATTTCAGGGGCCGTCCATACGACACCGGATTTCATTTGACCGGGGAGGTAGAGCCACGATTACCCATGGGTGTCCACATGCAAACGCATGAAAACGGAGGACTAGACGAATAGTTTCCAAAACTCCGGCTGCAGTGCATTTTTGTTACCCGGGCGTATTTCTTTTGCCGTGTGGACAGCATAAACGGATACGTTCTTTGCTTGTCTCTGCCTCGATCCACGCAGCACACACGTTAAACAGGTCGGGCTTCCTTTATGATGCGCTATTTGTACGCTGTGTTTGTGATTTGAGTCATTTTGTTCAAAACTGACCAATCTTGCAAACTTTGAAAGCCAATCTCAAGCAATCAGGATGGAATATGGACAATCAGACAGATCCATGTCGATCACATGACTGTAGAGATACTGTCAACCGATTTGTGTGATTTTTGGACAAAATCTGTAGGAGTACTGGCCAAAAGGTAGTTTTGCACAAATTGACCTCCTGGTGGCCCTAGAACAGGCCCATGTGAAAAATGTGGGGCAGAGGTTCTGAATTGGCATCCAGGGAGTGTGTGTGCTCAGTTTGGCAGCGACCAGGCCAACACCTCCGGAGATTAGCTGGTAACAAACTTTGTAGACACACACGCACGCACACACACACACACACACACACACACACACACACACACACACACACACACACACAGAATTGTGATATATCAAATGTAGGGTTAAGTATTGTCTGTGGAAAAATTAAATAGCTCTATATTATGATAGTAATCATTGCTATGGAGTGTTTGCTCAGTAACATGGGTCTCCCGGTCTCTCCAGCTCTTGATTGAAACGAAGAGAGAGAGAGAAAAAATAAATAAATCAGGATTTAATATATGAGAACTTTACATACAGGGAGACTGACACTGTACTTATTATGGAGTAGGCATTTATTGTTTGCAGAAGTTATTACTGGTAGGCCTAAGTACACAACTTCCACAGTTAGAGATGAACCACACAATTGATTGAACATTTCTGTTATGATATAAAACACAAATAAAATACCTGTAGCAGTGAAAGCTTTTAAATATGCTTTATTAGCATTTCACAGAAGGGGGAAAAAAAGTACAGTTCACTACAAGGTGGAATGAGGATTTTTAACACAAAAAAAGCACTATGGCTTGCTTCCATTGGGGTCCTTTGTACTCAATGCATTGACACATTAGATGAATATACTCTGGAAATCAGTCAGAAATCAGAAACCAAACATATGTCCAGCAAACCAATCAGAAATAATAAAACAAATGTACAAAACAGTCAGAAATAATACATTACATACTTGTAAAGTTCAATTTAAACCTCCCAAAAGGAACCCAGAGAGTCTAGTTTTTGTCAAGTAACTTGAAAAATAACCATAAAAACCAATGTGAATCTTGATAAAATCGTGTATCGTGGTACAGCTTGGGAAAATATCGTGATATTGTATTTTTTCCATATCGCCCACCCCTAGCTCCCAACCTCTTAATTCTCAACAAATCTGTATGATTCAGATTTTCCTACAATCAGCAAACGTGAGTTTCAATTCCTTGTGTCAATTGTGTTTACCGTTGAGATGTTAGTCCATATAAATACAATGATTTGAGTACCAAAGTGCGGCTGAAGAGTTTGTGTAACCCTCCGCGGGCAGCACTAATTAATAGTTTGTGATTTTCTAGATTAGAATCAGTAACATGTGGGACAGAGCCTACTTACAGCATGTGTATCAAATGTAGTTTTATTCAAATGCAAACAAAGGCTACAGCTTACAAAGCAAACTTTGGGATTGCAACCTTATGTGATTATGACAATGCATGCATTTGGACAATTCTCCTTTCAATATGATGTTTCTTACTCTTTCGGTCTCACCATTTAACACATGGAACATTGCACTGTCTTCCACTGATCTTAAAGGGAACGGCTGCCGATACTCTGATTGGTTTGATTAAAGTAACACCCAACACACACCCATGACTAATTCAGGGCCGGATTACTGTGCACCTTTGTGCAGTGTGCAGAACACAACACCCATAATAGCAACATGGCATTCATTGGCCACACCTCCACGTCTTAATTAAAGCAATAAGAGCTGGAGTTAATTAACCCATTCTATATTCTAGGTATTTATTAATTCAGGTCCGTAAACCTTGCCAGCATTGAATGAAATTGTGCCTTATTTTGAAGACCTATGGAAGCCACAAGCATGTCCACGTTGTGTAAATTCACGCTGCTGAAACATCGAACATGTCTTCTTCCGCCCAGAAAAGAAAGAAAAAAATATGTCTGCAACCATCCGCCACATAGTTACGGCCCGTTGAGAAAAAGAGATGCATGCATTTTTCGGAATCCCCGTTCCATTGAAGTTAACCCCTAGGTGAATATGTGGATGCCTACAACCGCCTAAAGCATCATGGGAAACTGAGTTCCTGCCAGCTTCATGAGACCACAATTTGATATAAAACAATGAATAAATAGGTCAGCTAAAAAAAGAGTTGTATGATTCCTCATAATGTTGACCAAACGTTTGCTACAAAATGCAGCTAAAAGGTTTGTTTGTCTGCCAAAATTAGAAGTTATATTTTTTTACTTGTATAAGACAATGAGACATTGTGTTTTTAGATTGCCCTTTTAAACAAAGCCTTTACCACAAACTGTAAAGCAGAGGGCTTTTCTCCCCCTGTATGAGACCACATATGCACGTTTAGAGCTCACATTTGGTGACAGCCTTTACCACAAGCTATACAAGTAAAGGGCTTTCCCCTGTGTGAGTTCTCATGTGTGTTTTAAGAGTACCACTTTGGCAAAAGCCTTTACCACAAACTGTACAAATAAAGGGCTTTTCCCCTGTATGTGTCCTCATGTGTGATTTCAAATGACTAGTTCTACTACAGCCTTTACCACAAACTGTACAAGTAAAGGGCTTTTCCCCTGTATGAGTCCTCATGTGTGTTTTTAACTTGTCACTTTGAATACAGCCTTTACCACAAACTGTACACATAAAGGGCTTTTCCCCTGTATGAGTCTTCCTATGTCTGTTTAGGTCACCACTTTGAACAAAGCCTTTACCACAAACTGTACAAGAAAAGGGTTTTTCTCCTGTATGAGTTCTCATGTGTGTTTTCACATGACTAGTTGTACTACAGCCTTTGCCACAAACTGTACAAGTAAAGGGTTTTTCTCCTGTATGAGTCCTCATGTGTTCTTTTAGCCAACCACTTTGACTACAGCCTTTACCACAAACTGTACAAATAAAGGGTTTTTCTCCTGTATGCGTCCTCATGTGTGTTTTTAATTGAGCACTTTGACCGTAGCCTTTACCACAAACTGTACAAGTAAAGGGTTTTTCTCCTGTATGCGTCCTCATGTGTGTTTTTAACTCGTCACTTCGACTACAGCCTTTACCACAAACTGTACAAATAAAGGGTTTTTCTCCTGTATGAGTCCTCATGTGTGTTTTTAAATGAACACTATGACCGTAGCCTTTACCACAAACTGTACAAGTAAAGGGTTTTTCCCCTGTATGAACAACTGTGTGCCTCTTCAGATCTACCTTGTGCTTAAACATTTTGCCACAATCTGAACAACTAACACCTTTCTTCCCTGTCTGGCTCTGCGTGGAGTGAGTTTGTGTTGACGACTGCAGGTCCTGGGACGGCTTGTGGCTTACAGACAATGTTTGTTCTTCCACAGTTTGTGTCTTGCGTGAATCCAATGTGTTTACAACTGACTGACCTTCCCTGGTCTCCTCACGGGCTTCAGTGAGGTCAGAATGAGAACAGTGTGGAGAGAGAAGCTGGTCACCACTAGTTGGTTGTGATGTTCCACAATCCTCTACATCAGCCATGTGTTCAGTTGAGGTGCTGGCTACAGCCTCTGTCTCTCTGCTTTCATCATCACCTTCACTTTTCACTGCTAGTAATGTCAACGTTGATCCATCAGCCTCCTCTTGTAGAAGCTCCTCCTGTTCCTCTTTAATCTGTGGAGGTTGTGGTTCCTCCAGACTGGGACTCCTCTCCTGATGTTCAGGGAAAAGCTCCTCTTTACACACAGGGAGGGAAACAAAGTCTAGGAAAAAATAACAAGATAAAATGAGAGAAAAAACATTAAAGGTCTGTACTTTACGTTATTGTATGCAGTGTTTCCTCTGTTTTATAGCTTTGGTAGTTCCAAATCATGAGTCTATTCTCATTCATTAAAAAAAAGCATTTCCTCCAAACATTCTCTCTAAGAGAGAGACAGAAGAGAGAAGAGAAGAGAAGAGAAGAGAAGAGAAGAGAAGAGAAGAGATAGCATAAAACATACTGATGTCCAGGTGGTTTTCAGGTTCCTGTTTAACAGAAAGACTCCAACTCATCTTCACCTTCAGGCTGGACTCCTCACACTGGTCTGCAATGAAAGAATATAACTTTATTAAGATATTTATTAAGATATGGAATTTGATATGACATGAGTAAGGACTTAACCACAGTGCTCTAAAATGTATTAATGCAGATGGTTTTCACACCCGTCCTGGTGTATTTATATGAAAAAGTGGGTTGGCCATCTCTCGCAGTTCGTAGAGAGCAACATTGTATTTTATTTATTTACAAGGCCTTGTGTGGTAAGTTTCCTTTGTATGGTAAATGTATATAGCGCCTTTATTCAAGGCGCTTTACATAGATTGTGCATTACATTCACCCATTCACACACAGTTGGGGGAGGAAACCATGCCATCAACTTGCTCATCGGGAGCAGATAGGGGTTCAGCAGCGAGGACAAGAAGTACACATTGATTATTTACAATATAGCGGTACTAACGCCACTCGCCAGCCCATTAGGCTCCATGGACAGCAGCCATAATAGAAAAAGATTGGGCCTCTTCCTTACTTTCTTCACAGGTGTTGCTAAAGATAATAATGAAGGCTCAGTTCCATTCTGGTCAAACAGAGTCAGGGTGCTGCATCTTGGCTCACTGGAAACACTCTGCTACACCAGTGGGCCTCAAGGTGAGGTCCAGGGACCCTGGTTCCTTGAGGGGGTTCCAAATGGCCCCTTACGGGTGTCTAACTCTGGGAGTGAACAAACAGAACCAAATCAACCGTAAGGGTCCATTTGGTTCCATTTGAACCCTCTCATAATAATAATTGTTATAAGAATCGGGGTAACTGAAACGCTCAAACCAAAACACAATCTGCCCCATTTTTTTAGCGGAATGAATAGGTTTCTGAGGTTTAGGAATAAGGTTAGGTTTGAGTTTTGTTTTAGTGAAGTCACGTTTAGTAATAAGGTTTGGTTTAGACCTAGTTTTTCTAAGGTTAAGTTTAGGATTAAATAGAGGTTGTGTTTAGGAATACCTGGTGGCGACCGTTCCAAGGTTGACGGCATTTGACCCGGGGGCCTTGAATTTTTTTCTTTTTTTTTATTTGTTTTTGGGCTTTTCTGTCTTTATTTGACAGGACAGTAGACTGACAGGAAATGGGGAGAGAGATGGGGAATGACATGTGGCAAAGGTCGTCCGGATCGGGAATCGAACCAGCGACGCCAGCAGGCATCATAGCCTAGTATGTGGTATGCGCCTTGACTACTAGGCCAGCGGGCGCCCGACTTGAATTCTTTTATTCTATAAAACACAAGAAACCTATCCTGTACAACTTTACTACAGATTGTAAAGTAAATAAAACAGTACATACCTATCCTGTACAACTTTACTACAGGTTGCATCGTTGCATCAAACAGTCCACGTCCCTTGTCCGTCTCTCGCTGTTCCTCTGACAACGTTGAATATGTTGGGGAGGCCATCTCTCTAGACTCTGTAGACCTCTCCCTGTGGTGCTCTGTGGAAATCACCAGTAGAAAGAACTCTTTGGTTATCATTCAGCAACCGTATATAATACCATGACGTAATCAAATCAAACTATAGACGTTTACGATGTTTTGTTCAGTTGAAAGGATCAGTCACTACTTGTTCTAAGAGCTAAAATAATTGTCCTCATCCTGATGTAAACACCAGATAAAGTAAAATACAAATCTAATCCGGGAAAAAAAAGAGAAGACTAAACAATCTACAAGCTCAACATGTGGGACATTGCGAGCTTCTAGATTGGCTAATGTCGCTACTATAGGTCAAGAGTTCGGGCCACTACGGAGCCCTCACACCTCTGTCGCACCACCAATCCAACTGATGTTCCCATACATATCTGTCAGTCCTTGTCCCTTTCATGCACATACACCGACACAGAGCTAGAAAGGAACGCCCATAAACGTCACATCCGGTTTTAGCCTGGGGGAAAACGGGAGAGTGTTTTCTGCTGGTGATTCAGTCCGAGTAACAAAGGGTGCGTTCGTAAATGCGCCTTGTTTGTGGTTAGGGTTAGGGGTTATGGTTAGGTTTAGGCATAGTTTTACTGAAATTAAGGTTAGGGTTAGGTTTAGGCATAGTTTTACTGAGGTTAGGGTTAGGATTAGGGTTATGTTTAGGCACTCACTACACTAAGTACACACCTGGTGCGCATTTCCGAACGCACCCTTTGATACACTCGGACTAAAACACCAGAGGAAAACACCAACCCGGGGGAAAACAAAGCACTTTCCCCCATGTAGTTAATACAGTGTACATCGCACACTATCTTTTAAATAACGTTCAGAGTGATTTTTTTGGACGATAGAAACATTGACAGCCTGAGAGGAATTCATCAGAAGGATATCTGGAATGCAATCGTTCACTCACCGTTGGAAAGTTGACTTATTAAGCTAACAAGACTATTATGAATGGCTGGCTAACGCTAGCTGCAGGCTACATCGTATAAACCTCTGGAATAAAACGGGACCCAACTTTGCTCTTTACTTGGACCACCTACCTATTCAGTCTACACCATCTATACTATAATTTTGCGAATGTCAGAGTGAGTGAGTGAGTGAGTGTCTGTCTGTCTGTCTGAAACAGCGTTTCTCCTCAGTGGCTGGAGCAATTGATCTGAAATCGCATCACCATTAGCATATGAACACACCTAACATAACTGTGAAGCCTGTTTGTCACTTTCACAAATCGTATGCTGTATGTTAGCATTTTTATGGTGCACAGCCTGTTCAGCTCAGCCTGTTGTCAGGGTTACGGTCCGTTCCTCCAGGCCATGGGATCCCATAGCCCCACACACACCTCTCTCACAGTTAGGAATGTTGCAGTGAAGAGACACACGCTCTCTCTCTCTCTCTCTCTCTCTCTCTCTCTCTCTCTCTGCATTCATGGGTCATGCATGCACCGGGTCATCTTCCAACGGGTATGGAAAAAACTATGTGGAGACAGTAAGTGCATACATCCCCATACTTCTATTCACCTAATTTTGCTGTTAAATTATTTGTATCCATCATAAATATACACTCCTCCATGGGCTGCTCCTTACATTATGATGCTCCCACATATTCTCACGCATGCACCATGTTTAACCAGCTCTCTGTGTGTGTGTGTGTGTGTGTGTGTGTGTGTGTGTGTGTGTGTGTGTGTGTGTGTGTGTGTGTGTGTGTGTGTGTGTGCAGGCGGGTGGGCGGGCGGGCTGGGGGGGGGGACAGTATCTCTGTAGCCATTAAACGAAACGGGTTTCTTACATTGATGCTCCTACATCATGCAAGCACCAGTTAAAGTTACTTTCCATCCCTCATATACTGTGTGCACAGTGCACATCCCATAACCCACACACTGCACATCATTTTGGAGCTCATATCTTTGAACGGGTAAGGGCTAGTTAACCAAATCTATTGTTTGAGTGCCGAAAATCTACAAGCTCACAATGCGACGCATTTAGCCTGCCTGCAGATTGTGGTTTATTATCGGAGTCAGATTATCCTTGTATCTTCACCAAATTACACACACACTGAGATCTGAGATCTGTTATTCTGTTTCTCCAAGTTACACAAAGCACTGAGATCGGAGATCTGTTTTCTCTCTCCATCTACTCTATGTTACAAAAACATTTTTGCATATGCACTGCAGCAGTGTTCAATCGCCTGGTGGAGACACTATTACAAGATATGATCAAATAAACCAACATTAAAGCCATACTGTGTAAGATGACCAACTAGTGGTCATTAGCCCTATAGCAAACCGCGGTCGCGTCCGCGTCTTTCGGACGTTTTTCGTACCTTCAGACCCCCGCGTCTGCCTCCACCTCGCTGAGATCTATCTTTTAAGGGGTCCCTTGTTCCTGTGCGTTCAGTAATTCCAGAGATACGGACTCCTTCACCCTGCCTGGTAGGCGAAATTACCTAGAGAAGGGATGGTACAAGCGGGCGACAACAAATATGGCTGCCATAGCGACCCCACTTCAAGATGCGCTGTGATTGGCCGGCAGTTGTATAACCCTCGCTGTGATTGGCCGGTAGTGTGATGACGCAATTTTGGCGCGAGATCCGGTCCACGGCAAGGATCTCAGTTTACATATAGAGAAGGCTTTACAGGCTGAAATTCACGGCGCGGATCTTCTAAAACTTTTGTGATTTAATAGTTAGGAGAATTTTAAGATTTGTTTTATAAAAAAAGTTACATAGTACAACTTTAAGTCATCAATAATGTTTTATACCGTAGTAGAGATTAGTAGTTAGTAGAGGACAGAACGCCTATCGTTTATTGATAATACCGTAATACCAGTGGTGGGGAAAAGTACTCACATACTTTACATAGTTATAAAGCATTCAGATTAAAATGCTTTTTTAATTGAACAATACTGAAGATACGGTTACTTTTAGACACCCGAAGAGAATGGTAACATCTGTGGCCATGGAATAAGCACTTTATATTAGAAATTAAGCATCTGAGACAGCTATGTTTGTGTGTAACAGACATACCTGCAGTGTGTAGTGTGGTGTTGTGTGTGTAACAGACATACCTGCAGTGTGTAGTGTGGTGTTCTGTGTGTAACAGACACACCTGCAGTGTGTAGCTGGGTGGTGTTGTGTGTGCAACAGACATACCTGCAGTGTGTAGCTGGGTGGTGTTGTGTGTGTAACAGACATACCTGCAGTGTGTAGCTGGGTGGTGTTGTGTGTGTAACAGACATACCTGCAGTGTGTAGCTGGGTGGTGTTGTGTGTGTAACAGAAATACCTGCAGTGTGTAGCTGGGTGGTGTTGTGTAGTGTCTCCATCTCTCTCTGGAAGAGGTTGCACATGACCTCTGCGGCCGCACGGAGGCGCTCCAACACAAACACTCTGACGTCGAGCTTCACGCGACAAACATCAACACTTTGTTGCTTTTCCAAAACACACAATATCTCCTCTCCCACCGACGTCATGTGTTCATTTATCTCCAGCCGTACAGACTCCATTTGAAGCGTTTTGAACTCCTTTTAATATGAGAAGGTTTTCACCACGCGCTGCCTGCGTCCCAAAACCACCATGAAACACCAACACCGAGTGAGACACCGCCGCCGAGCGAGCTAAAGAGAGCGAGTCTCCGTGTGGAGCGTTGCGAAGTCCGTCCGAGTTATGTCCTGATTAACCTCGCCCACCAGGCTTTCTGAGAAAATGTCCTGATAGGGACAGAATAGTGACTTTCGGCACCTCCTTGCGGTCCAAGTGAACACAGCGGAGCTCCTTGCCCCCCGCTAACCACTGTTATGCTTAGGTTTGTTGGCAAACGGCAGGTCGCGTCCCAAAACCACCATGAAACACCAACAGTTCCTTTGTTGTGAAAACACCACGCCACAAGAGAAACATTCTACTTCCGGAGGATCCGGCTTCCGGATCAACGTGTTTAACGCATGCGCAATAATGGAATGGATAATGGGTTAGTTTAATGCCTTTCGCCCCCTGGTGGAGGAGATGTGTAACTGTCACTGAATGACAGAAACGGACAGAGACAGACAGACAGACAGACAGACAGACAGACAGACAGACAGACAGACAGACAGACAGAAGGCAGACAGACAGACAGACAGACAGACAGACAGACAGACAGACAGACAGAGAAGGCAGGCAGGCAGGCAGACAGACAGACAGACAGACAGACAGACAGACAGACAGACAGACAGACAGACAGACAGATAGTACCTGTATTATCCCAAGGTGGAAATATCAGTCGCCTGGAGGCAGCACAGCAGTTTAAGGATATTTACAAAGTTACAGACAAGTATGAAAAGAAAAAAATGAACAGTGTACAGTAAAAGAGCAAGGTACACCAAAAAAGGAACGTTTAATATTCCGAGGGTTTCTCACACATTTCATGAAAAACAGAAGAATATTGTGGCTACAGGCCATCAAAAGGGGGTTCCAGTGGTCCTAAAGAAATGGCTCAGACAGGTAGGTGAAAAGACTCTCCTCCAAGGCGAAAATGCCAGGCGAAAGGACCAAATGCGTGTAGGCGAATATGTTATAGGCGACTATGCCTGACACCGTCCTAAAGTAGTGGTGGGAATGGCTAATTTCAGGGGCCGTCCATACGACACCGGATTTCATTTGACCGGGGAGGTAGAGCCACGATTACCCATGGGTGTCCACATGCAAACGCATGAAAACGGAGGACTAGACGAATAGTTTCCAAAACTCCGGCTGCAGTGCATTTTTGTTACCCGGGCGTATTTCTTTTGCCGTGTGGACAGCATAAACGGATACGTTCTTTGCTTGTCTCTGCCTCGATCCACGCAGCACACACGTTAAACAGGTCGGGCTTCCTTTATGATGCGCTATTTGTACGCTGTGTTTGTGATTTGAGTCATTTTGTTCAAAACTGACCAATCTTGCAAACTTTGAAAGCCAATCTCAAGCAATCAGGATGGAATATGGACAATCAGACAGATCCATGTCGATCACATGACTGTAGAGATACTGTCAACCGATTTGTGTGATTTTTGGACAAAATCTGTAGGAGTACTGGCCAAAAGGTAGTTTTGCACAAATTGACCTCCTGGTGGCCCTAGAACAGGCCCATGTGAAAAATGTGGGGCAGAGGTTCTGAATTGGCATCCAGGGAGTGTGTGTGCTCAGTTTGGCAGCGACCAGGCCAACACCTCCGGAGATTAGCTGGTAACAAACTTTGTAGACACACACGCACGCACGCACGCACACACACACACACACACACACACACACACACACACACACAGAGAATTGTGATATATCAAATGTAGGGTTAAGTATTGTCTGTGGAAAAATTAAATAGCTCTATATTATGATAGTAATCATTGCTATGGAGTGTTTGCTCAGTAACATGGGTCTCCCGGTCTCTCCAGCTCTTGATTGAAACGAAGAGAGAGAGAGAAAAAATAAATAAATCAGGATTTAATATATGAGAACTTTACATACAGGGAGACTGACACTGTACTTATTATGGAGTAGGCATTTATTGTTTGCAGAAGTTATTACTGGTAGGCCTAAGTACACAACTTCCACAGTTAGAGATGAACCACACAATTGATTGAACATTTCTGTTATGATATAAAACACAAATAAAATACCTGTAGCAGTGAAAGCTTTTAAATATGCTTTATTAGCATTTCACAGAAGGGGGAAAAAAAGTACAGTTCACTACAAGGTGGAATGAGGATTTTTAACACAAAAAAAGCACTATGGCTTGCTTCCATTGGGGTCCTTTGTACTCAATGCATTGACACATTAGATGAATATACTCTGGAAATCAGTCAGAAATCAGAAACCAAACATATGTCCAGCAAACCAATCAGAAATAATAAAACAAATGTACAAAACAGTCAGAAATAATACATTACATACTTGTAAAGTTCAATTTAGACCTCCCAAAAGGAACCCAGAGAGTCTAGTTTTTGTCAAGTAACTTGAAAAATAACCATAAAAACCAATGTGAATCTTGATAAAATCGTGTATCGTGATACAGCTTGGGAAAATATCGTGATATTGTATTTTTTCCATATCGCCCACCCCTAGCTCCCAACCTCTTAATTCTCAACAAATCTGTATGATTCAGATTTTCCTACAATCAGCAGACGTGAGTTTCAATTCCTTGTGTCAATTGTGTTTACCGTTGAGATGTTAGTCCATATAAATACAATGATTTGAGTACCAAAGTGCGGCTGAAGAGTTTGTGTAACCCTCCGCGGGCAGCACTAATTAATAGTTTGTGATTTTCTAGATTAGAATCAGTAACATGTGGGACAGAGCCTACTTACAGCATGTGTATCAAATGTAGTTTTATTCAAATGCAAACAAAGGCTACAGCTTACAAAGCAAACTTTGGGATTGCAACCTTATGTGATTATGACAATGCATGCATTTGGACAATTCTCCTTTCAATATGATGTTTCTTACTCTTTCGGTCTCACCATTTAACACATGGAACATTGCACTGTCTTCCACTGATCTTAAAGGGAACGGCTGCCGATACTCTGATTGGTTTGATTAAAGTAACACCCAACACACACCCATGACTAATTCAGGGCCGGATTACTGTGCACCTTTGTGCAGTGTGCAGAACACAACACCCATAATAGCAACATGGCATTCATTGGCCACACCTCCACGTCTTAATTAAAGCAATAAGAGCTGGAGTTAATTAACCCATTCTATATTCTAGGTATTTATTAATTCAGGTCCGTAAACCTTGCCAGCATTGATTGAAATTGTGCCATATTTTGAAGACCTATGGAAGCCACAAGCATGTCCACGTTGTGTAAATTCACGCTGCTGAAACATCGAACATGTCTTCTTCCGCCCAGAAAAGAAAGAAAAAATATGTCTGCAACCATCCGCCACATAGTTACGGCCCGTTGAGAAAAAGAGATGCATGCATTTTTCGGAATCCCCGTTCCATTGAAGTTAACCCCTAGGTGAATATGTGGATGCCTACAACCGCCTAAAGCATCATGGGAAACTGAGTTCCTGCCAGCTTCATGAGACCACAATTTGATATAAAACAATGAATAAATAGGTCAGCTAAAAAAAGAGTTGTATGATTCCTCATAATGTTGACCAAACGTTTGCTACAAAATGCAGCTAAAAGGTTTGTTTGTCTGCCAAAATTAGAAGTTATATTTTTTTACTTGTATAAGACAATGAGACATTGTGTTTTAGATTGCCCTTTTAAACAAAGCCTTTACCACAAACTGTAAAGCAGAGGGCTTTTCTCCCCCTGTATGAGACCACATATGCACGTTTAGAGCTCACATTTGGTGACAGCCTTTACCACAAGCTATACAAGTAAAGGGCTTTCCCCTGTGTGAGTTCTCATGTGTGTTTTAAGAGTACCACTTTGGCAAAAGCCTTTACCACAAACTGTACAAATAAAGGGCTTTTCCCCTGTATGTGTCCTCATGTGTGATTTCAAATGACTAGTTCTACTACAGCCTTTACCACAAACTGTACAAGTAAAGGGCTTTTCCCCTGTATGAGTCCTCATGTGTGTTTTTAACTTGTCACTTTGAATACAGCCTTTACCACAAACTGTACACATAAAGGGCTTTTCCCCTGTATGAGTCTTCCTATGTCTGTTTAGGTCACCACTTCGAACAAAGCCTTTACCACAAACTGTACAAGAAAAGGGTTTTTCTCCTGTATGAGTTCTCATGTGTGTTTTCACATGACTAGTTGTACTACAGCCTTTGCCACAAACTGTACAAGTAAAGGGTTTTTCTCCTGTATGAGTCCTCATGTGTTCTTTTAGCCAACCACTTTGACTACAGCCTTTACCACAAACTGTACAAATAAAGGGTTTTTCTCCTGTATGCGTCCTCATGTGTGTTTTTAATTGAGCACTTTGACCGTAGCCTTTACCACAAACTGTACAAGTAAAGGGTTTTTCTCCTGTATGCGTCCTCATGTGTGTTTTTAACTCGTCACTTCGACTACAGCCTTTACCACAAACTGTACAAATAAAGGGTTTTTCTCCTGTATGAGTCCTCATGTGTGTTTTTAAATGAACACTATGACCGTAGCCTTTACCACAAACTGTACAAGTAAAGGGTTTTTCCCCTGTATGAACAACTGTGTGCCTCTTCAGATCTACCTTGTGCTTAAACATTTTGCCACAATCTGAACAACTAACACCTTTCTTCCCTGTCTGGCTCTGCGTGGAGTGAGTTTGTGTTGACGACTGCAGGTCCTGGGACGGCTTGTGGCTTACAGACAATGTTTGTTCTTCCACAGTTTGTGTCTTGCGTGAATCCAATGTGTTTACAACTGACTGACCTTCCCTGGTCTCCTCACGGGCTTCAGTGAGGTCAGAATGAGAACAGTGTGGAGAGAGAAGCTGGTCACCACTAGTTGGTTGTGATGTTCCACAATCCTCTACATCAGCCATGTGTTCAGTTGAGGTGCTGGCTACAGCCTCTGTCTCTCTGCTTTCATCATCACCTTCACTTTTCACTGCTAGTAATGTCAACGTTGATCCATCAGCCTCCTCTTGTAGAAGCTCCTCCTGTTCCTCTTTAATCTGTGGAGGTTGTGGTTCCTCCAGACTGGGACTCCTCTCCTGATGTTCAGGGAAAAGCTCCTCTTTACACACAGGGAGGGAAACAAAGTCTAGGAAAAAATAACAAGATAAAATGAGAGAAAAAACATTAAAGGTCTGTACTTTACGTTATTGTATGCAGTGTTTCCTCTGTTTTATAGCTTTGGTAGTTCCAAATCATGAGTCTATTCTCATTCATTAAAAAAAAGCATTTCCTCCAAACATTCTCTCTAAGAGAGAGACAGAAGAGAGAAGAGAAGAGAAGAGAAGAGAAGAGAAGAGAAGAGAAGAGAAGAGAAGAGAAGAGAAGAGAAGAGATAGCATAAAACATACTGATGTCCAGGTGGTTTTCAGGTTCCTGTTTAACAGAAAGACTCCAACTCATCTTCACCTTCAGGCTGGACTCCTCACACTGGTCTGCAATGAAAGAATATAACTTTATTAAGATATTTATTAAGATATGGAATTTGATATGACATGAGTAAGGACTTAACCACAGTGCTCTAAAATGTATTAATGCAGATGGTTTTCACACCCGTCCTGGTGTATTTATATGAAAAAGTGGGTTGGCCATCTCTCGCAGTTCGTAGAGAGCAACATTGTATTTTATTTATTTACAAGGCCTTGTGTGGTAAGTTTCCTTTGTATGGTAAATGTATATAGCGCCTTTATTCAAGGCGCTTTACATAGATTGTGCATTACATTCACCCATTCACACACAGTTGGGGGAGGAAACCATGCCATCAACTTGCTCATCGGGAGCAGATAGGGGTTCAGCAGCGAGGACAAGAAGTACACATTGATTATTTACAATATAGCGGTACTAACGCCACTCGCCAGCCCATTAGGCTCCATGGACAGCAGCCATAATAGAAAAAGATTGGGCCTCTTCCTTACTTTCTTCACAGGTGTTGCTAAAGATAATAATGAAGGCTCAGTTCCATTCTGGTCAAACAGAGTCAGGGTGCTGCATCTTGGCTCACTGGAAACACTCTGCTACACCAGTGGGCCTCAAGGTGAGGTCCAGGGACCCTGGTTCCTTGAGGGGGTTCCAAATGGCCCCTTACGGGTGTCTAACTCTGGGAGTGAACAAACAGAACCAAATCAACCGTAAGGGTCCATTTGGTTCCATTTGAACCCTCTCATAATAATAATTGTTATAAGAATCGGGGTAACTGAAACGCTCAAACCAAAACACAATCTGCCCCATTTTTTTAGCGGAATGAATAGGTTTCTGAGGTTTAGGAATAAGGTTAGGTTTGAGTTTTGTTTTAGTGAAGTCACGTTTAGTAATAAGGTTTGGTTTAGACCTAGTTTTTCTAAGGTTAAGTTTAGGATTAAATAGAGGTTGTGTTTAGGAATACCTGGTGGCGACTGTTCCAAGGTTGACGGCATTTGACCCGGGGGCCTTGAATTTTTTTCTTTTTTTTTATTTGTTTTTGGGCTTTTCTGTCTTTATTTGACAGGACAGTAGACTGACAGGAAATGGGGAGAGAGATGGGGAATGACATGTGGCAAAGGTCGTCCGGATCGGGAATCGAACCAGCGACGCCAGCAGGCATCATAGCCTAGTATGTGGTATGCGCCTTGACTACTAGGCCAGCGGGCGCCCGACTTGAATTCTTTTATTCTATAAAACACAAGAAACCTATCCTGTACAACTTTACTACAGATTGTAAAGTAAATAAAACAGTACATACCTATCCTGTACAACTTTACTACAGGTTGCATCGTTGCATCAAACAGTCCACGTCCCTTGTCCGTCTCTCGCTGTTCCTCTGACAACGTTGAATATGTTGGGGAGGCCATCTCTCTAGACTCTGTAGACCTCTCCCTGTGGTGCTCTGTGGAAATCACCAGTAGAAAGAACTCTTTGGTTATCATTCAGCAACCGTATATAATACCATGACGTAATCAAATCAAACTATAGACGTTTACGATGTTTTGTTCAGTTGAAAGGATCAGTCACTACTTGTTCTAAGAGCTAAAATAATTGTCCTCATCCTGATGTAAACACCAGATAAAGTAAAATACAAATCTAATCCGGGAAAAAAAAGAGAAGACTAAACAATCTACAAGCTCAACATGTGGGACATTGCGAGCTTCTAGATTGGCTAATGTCGCTACTATAGGTCAAGAGTTCGGGCCACTACGGAGCCCTCACACCTCTGTCGCACCGCCAATCCAACTGATGTTCCCATACATATCTGTCAGTCCTTGTCCCTTTCATGCACATACACCGACACAGAGCTAGAAAGGAACGCCCATAAACGTCACATCCGGTTTTAGCCTGGGGGAAAACGGGAGAGTGTTTTCTGCTGGTGATTCAGTCCGAGTAACAAAGGGTGCGTTCGTAAATGCGCCACGTTTGTGGTTAGGGTTAGGGGTTATGGTTAGGTTTAGGCATAGTTTTACTGAAATTAAGGTTAGGGTTAGGTTTAGGCATAGTTTTACTGAGGTTAGGGTTAGGATTAGGGTTATGTTTAGGCACTCACTACACTAAGTACACAACTGGTGCGCATTTCCGAACGCACCCTTTGATACACTCGGACTAAAACACCAGAGGAAAACACCATCCCGGGGGAAAACAAAGCACTTTCCCCCATGTAGTTAATACAGTGTACATCGCACACTATCTTTTAAATAACGTTCAGAGTGATTTTTTTGGACGATAGAAACATTGACAGCCTGAGAGGAATTCATCAGAAGGATATCTGGAATGCAATCGTTCACTCACCGTTGGAAAGTTGACTTATTAAGCTAACAAGACTATTATGAATGGCTGGCTAACGCTAGCTGCAGGCTACATCGTATAAACCTCTGGAATAAAACGGGACCCAACTTTGCTCTTTACTTGGACCACCTACCTATTCAGTCTACACCATCTATACTATAATTTTGCGAATGTCAGAGTGAGTGAGTGAGTGAGTGTCTGTCTGTCTGTCTGAAACAGCGTTTCTCCTCAGTGGCTGGAGCAATTGATCTGAAATCGCATCACCATTAGCATATGAACACACCTAACATAACTGTGAAGCCCGTTTGTCACTTTCACAAATCGTATGCTGTATGTTAGCATTTTTATGGTGCACAGCCTGTTCAGCTCAGCCTGTTGTCAGGGTTACGGTCCGTTCCTCCAGGCCATGGGATCCCATAGCCCCACACACACCTCTCTCACAGTTAGGAATGTTGCAGTGAAGAGACACACGCTCTCGCTCTCTCTCTCTCTCTCTCTCTCTCTCTCTCTCTCTCTCTCTCTCTCTCTCTCTGCATTCATGGGTCATGCATGCACCGGGTCATCTTCCAACGGGTATGGAAAAAACTATGTGGAGACAGTAAGTGCATACATCCCCATACTTCTATTCACCTAATTTTGCTGTTAAATTATTTGTATCCATCATAAATATACACTCCTCCATGGGCTGCTCCTTACATTATGATGCTCCCACATATTCTCACACATGCACCATGTTTAACCAGCTCTCTCTCTGTGTGTGTGTGTGTGTGTGTGTGTGTGTGTGTGTGTGTGTGTGTGTGTGTGTGTGTGTGTGTGTGTGTGTGTGTGTGTGTGTGTGCAGGCGGGTGGGCGGGCGGGCTGGGGGGGGGGGGACAGTATCTCTGTAGCCATTAAACGAAACGGGTTTCTTACATTGATGCTCCTACATCATGCAAGCACCAGTTAAAGTTACTTTCCATCCCTCATATACTGTGTGCACAGTGCACATCCCATAACCCACACACTGCACATCATTTTGGAGCTCATATCTTTGAACGGGTAAGGGCTAGTTAACCAAATCTATTGTTTGAGTGCCGAAAATCTACAAGCTCACAATGCGACGCATTTAGCCTGCCTGCAGATTGTGGTTTATTATCGGAGTCAGATTATCCTTGTATCTTCACCAAATTACACACACACTGAGATCTGAGATCTGTTATTCTGTTTCTCCAAGTTACACAAAGCACTGAGATCGGAGATCTGTTTTCTCTCTCCATCTACTCTATGTTACAAAAACATTTTTGCATATGCACTGCAGCAGTGTTCAATCGCCTGGTGGAGACACTATTACAAGATATGATCAAATAAACCAACATTAAGTCATCAATAATGTTTTATACCGTAGTAGAGATTAGTAGTTAGTAGAGGACAGAACGCCTATCGTTTATTGATAATACCGTAATACCAGTGGTGGGGAAAAGTACTCACATACTTTACATAGTTATAAAGCATTCAGATTAAAATGCTTTTTTAATTGAACAATACTGAAGATACGGTTACTTTTAGACACCCGAAGAGAATGGTAACATATGTGGCCATGGAATAAGCACTTTATATTAGAAATTAAGCATCTGAGACAGCTATGTTTGTGTGTAACAGACACACCTGCAGTGTGTAGTGTGGTGTTGTGTGTGTAACAGACATACCTGCAGTGTGTAGTGTGGTGTTCTGTGTGTAACAGACACACCTGCAGTGTGTAGCTGGGTGGTGTTGTGTGTGCAACAGACATACCTGCAGTGTGTAGCTGGGTGGTGTTGTGTGTGTAACAGACATACCTGCAGTGTGTAGCTGGGTGGTGTTGTGTGTGTAACAGACATACCTGCAGTGTGTAGCTGGGTGGTGTTGTGTGTGTAACAGAAATACCTGCAGTGTGTAGCTGGGTGGTGTTGTGTAGTGTCTCCATCTCTCTCTGGAAGAGGTTGCACATGACCTCTGCGGCCGCACGGAGGCGCTCCAACACAAACACTCTGACGTCGAGCTTCACGCGACAAACATCAACACTTTGTTGCTTTTCCAAAACACACAATATCTCCTCTCCCACCGACGTCATGTGTTCATTTATCTCCAGCCGTACAGACTCCATTTGAAGCGTTTTGAACTCCTTTTAATATGAGAAGGTTTTCACCACGCGCTGCCTGCGTCCCAAAACCACCATGAAACACCAACACCGAGTGAGACACCGCCGCCGAGCGAGCTAAAGAGAGCGAGTCTCCGTGTGGAGCGTTGCGAAGTCCGTCCGAGTTATGTCCTGATAGGGACAGAATAGTACATCTTCGTCCCCCCGACTTTCGGCACCTCCTTGCGGTCCTTGAGCCGGTTTTCCACAGGCCCAACTCCACACCACTCCACACCACACCGCCCACTTGTGTCAGGTTTTCCACTACAAGGAACTGGGTAGAGTGGTGTGAAAGTGGTACTTAACGGGGTACTAAAGCGTTCCCCTATGCCAAGTGAGGCCAAATCAGTGACGTATACACGCTGCTGATACTGATTGGTCAGAGACAGAGTCTCACGGCTGAGCTGTGCTGTGACTTTCAACACAACAACTTGAGACAGATTTTAGTATGCAGTCATGGCTGCAAATCAAATATAAAAGCAAAGCCTGTTTGTTTTATATATCTGTTTATAAATAGGACGATTAGGCAGAATTGTGTTCTCCAACCCTGCAGTTGAGATACCACGAAGCACCAAGAGAACATTAACCAACACAAACAGTGGACTAGCCCTGACCGTCCTGTATTCAGGGCTAACAGTGGACATAGGCTATATCGTCGCGAGTCGCAATTATCAACGGCAAATGCGTTTTACATAGATCTCAGTGAGATGTCTCCTGTTTGTATTTGTAACTGCATGTGTTGAATGGGGGAACGAATCTACAGTAGCCTACATGTACTGTACACTGTACTGTTGCTGCGCTAGCATAGCCTCTACATTAGCTTACTTCTTTGTGTAGTTTGGCCAATAAAGTTATTATTTGACCATGAACATCCCGACGTTAGTCGTCGCTATAGTTGTAAAGACCTGATGAAGACCTGTGTGAGCGTGTGGCATCTAAAACATTGTCCACCACATCTCCGTGTTGAATGGGGAAAATAATCTACAGTAGCCTACATGTACTGTACTGTAGCTTAGCATGTATGCTAGCGCAACTAGCCTCTACTCTTCTTTGTGTAGTTTGGCCAATAACGTTATTATTTGACTATGTTCACCCCGACGTTAGTCGTCGCTATAGTTGTAAAGACTCCATGAAGACCTGTGTGAGTGTGTGGCATCTAAAACATTGTCCACCACATGACATCTCTAAAAAATAATTAGCGCAAGTTAGCATCTCCGTTGTGTTTACATACTGAGAAGATCCTATCCGAGTATCCGTCTGGGGAATATAAGGATATCTCTTCAGAATAAGAGTACCCTTCAGCCAATTGAAAAATGTTGAAAAACTATTAATTTACCCATGATATGCACATTCAAAACATAGATTAAGCATTTAAACGAACATACACAATGATAATTATGTTTTTGGGTAAAATAAAAAAGTTTTAATAACATAAAAAATATATATAAACGGATACTGTTCAATAGTGCATAGCCTTTACAAATTGGACACTGGACAGGAGACAACTCTTCGTGTCGGCACTTTGGACCCATGCACGCGTTCAGGGAGACGACCTCTGTCACACCACACCCTCCGCTAAGCAGGAGAGGCGGCATTGCAACTGCTGCAGGCCGTCCAGTGCAGCCAGGCGCTCAAAAAGGCCTCAAAAGGTGCCATTTTCTGACTCTAGTGGGCGCTGGAGAGCAGGCGGCTCTTCGTGTCGGCACTTTGGACACACGCATGCGTTCGGGGAGATCTCCTCTGCCAAACCACACTCTCCGCTAAGCGGGAGAGGCGGCATTGCAACTACTGCAGGCCGTCCAGTGCAGCCAGGCGCTCAAAACGGTGTCAAAAGGCGAAGAGCCGCCTGCTCTCCAGCGCCTGGCTGCACTGGATGGCCTGCAGAACTTGCAATGCCGCCTCTCCCGCTTAGCGGAGAGTGTGGTGTGGCAGAGGAGGTCTCCCCGAACGCGTGCGTGTGTCCAAAGTACCGACACGAAGAGCCACCTGCTCTTCGTGTCGGTACTTTGGTAACACCGTCACCAGCCCTCCCATTGTCCACTCTAAGACCTTCTATGCCACCCACTGTCTGTGCAGAGGCCAACACAGCGACACCGACTCTACTCCTCAGTCCTCCACACCCTACTCCACCTGCTGTCTTTGCAGAAGGCAACACAGCAACACCGACTCTACTCTTCAGTCCTCCACACCCTACTCCACCTGCTGTCTGTGCAGAAGGCAACACAGCGACACCGGCTCTACTCCTCAGTCCTCCACACCCTAATCCACCCACTGTCTGTGCAGAGGCCAACACGGCGAGAAAAACCCTCCGGTTTCTTCCTCCAGATCCTACTCCACCTGCTTTCTGTGCAGAGGCCAACACAGCAAGAAACCCCCAGTTCCTTCCTCCAGATCCTAATCCACCCACTGTCTGCGCAGAGGCCAAAACAGCGAGAAAAACCCTCCGGTTTCCTCCTCCAGATCCTACTCCACCTGCTGTCTGTGCAGAAGGCAACACAGCGACCCTACTGTCCTCTACTCCACATTCCACTCCACATGCTGTCTGTGCAGAGGGTAACACAGCTACACCAACCCTCCCATCATCTACTCTCCAGCACCCAATACCACCCACTTATTCTGTTATATTTGACAATCTCGATTTCTTTCAACATGTACACCACCAAACGACCTCAAACCCTAATAAGTCCATTCACTGGACCCACCATGCTGTAGTGGAGGACAGAATATCTTTCCATCATCTCAGTCCTGAAAAGCCTGTCATCAATCTTGACAACTATGACTTTTCAAACTCTTTTCCTGATAGTGATACCCAGAAAATCTTACGTAGGGACTTTATAGTTCTTGCCAGCAGGATTATCTGCAAACATCTTTCAGCATTCAAGTGTTTATCCAGTGTGGTCGTGCATCACATCCCCCACCAATATTCTGACGAGATGTCACAGCCATCCACCTCAGTAAGTCGAAATATATCCACATATATCTATCCGCATAAAATGAGCCTGGTTCTAGACCTAATTACAAACGTTTTACTTATACTTTGAAATAATTAAAACATTAAATGAAATCTAATGTCATAATTATGTTTTTCCACACACAACCCATCCCCCACTTTCTCTGTCTAATATCAGCATCCGATGGGGCTCCTTCTACAGAATGAGAACGTTACATCAGAGCTTTCTGAGATTCTGCAGTACATACAGAATGAGTAAGTATTTAAACACATTCTCTCTCTCTGTCTCTATCTATCTATCTATCTATCTATCTATCTATCTATCTATCTATCTATCTGTGTATGTGTCTCTCTCTCTCTCTCTCTCTCTCTCTCTCT
The DNA here is from genome assembly GCF_963921795.1 of Nannobrachium achirus. Lineage (NCBI taxonomy): Eukaryota > Metazoa > Chordata > Actinopteri > Myctophiformes > Myctophidae > Nannobrachium > Nannobrachium achirus. The sequence continues at coordinate 67,556,513 of NC_137818.1, read as the reverse complement.
CTCTCTCTCTCACACACATACACACACACACACACACACACACACACACACACACACACACACACACACACACACACACACACACACACACACACACACACACTCTCTCTCTCTCTCTATCTCTCTCTCTCTCTCTCTCACTCTCACACACACACACACACACACACACACACACACACACACACACACACACACACACACACACACACACACACACACACACACACACTCACACACACACACACACTCACTCACTCACTCACTCACTCACTCTCTCAATGTGAAATGAGTTATAATCCATCCTCTGACTAACTTGTCATTTTAACCATTATATGATACTTATACTATAGCTTGCAGATCTTCTATTTTTTAAGATCCTGATCATTTGTGTAAACCTTTTAACACAAGTCTTTTCCTCTGGGGGTCCCTGGAATAAAATGTTTTGAGATGGAGGTTACCTGGCCAAATAAGTCCTTGACATGAAAATGTTTGTGAACCATGATTACTGAAAATCAATGATTAACCAAAAGCCTTGTTTTTTAATTCTTTGTACAATGTTGAACTTGTCATGCATATCTTCAACTGTGGAACTTGTAGATTTAAATATGCCATGTTATGTTAATAAAAGTGAGTTTCTTTTAAATAGTTTATTAATTCAAATAACTATATTGTACGGCTAAATATATCTAACCATTTTACAATTTGCCTGGCACAGGTATGTGCCAAGCACCCCGGATGGATCCACTCCAATTTTAGTTGGAGGCGACAGGCTTACAGAGGCTAATAGTCGCAATGTCCAGTGGGCATTTGCAAATGGTGCAACCAAAAATATTAGGCTAGAAGACCTGCAATTCATGTTTCTTGACTGGCATGCTGTCAGAAACCTGTATGAAGTGAGTGGTTGACAATAAGGACAGGTTATGGAGTGCATGTGTTCATGTCCAACAAGTTCGTGTTGGAGAGGTTTGGGGTAAACGGGATCTGGTTCAAGTTCAACATGTTCCAAGTTGAATTGGATAAGTAATGCCTGTGTTCCGCATGCTGCATGTTGCATCCCATCTTTTTAAAATTAAAATAATAGTATAAATCTTTGATTGAAGCCAAAATATGTTATTGCAGTTGGGTAGAAACCTAAGTCCAAAACATTTCTTTTTTTTTGTGTGTGTATTTATTAACATTTGCAAAATATCTAGCTCGGCTTGTAGATCTGCTCTTTTTATTAGTTAGTGTTGTGAGGCACTCTTGTATGGTGAAGTACTGTAGTTCAAAGTCAACCATGTTAACCATGAGCAAAACATCGAAAACAAAAGTACAGACACCAGTGAGTGAACAATTCATAAAGGTTTTAAAAATGGACTTACAAGGCTTCTACTTCACAGCAACAATATAAACTATTAATGGCATTTGTTCTTACAGTAAGCAATAAGCCTTCTACAAAAGGATTTAAACGTGTATTCTAATACTGTACATTGTCATTGTTCAGATACACCATAGTATATTCTTTAAGGACTCTGCTCGGGACCATGGGACACTCTGTGCAAACATGAACCAGATGAAGTGCAGCAATGCAAAGGCAGGACCCCACAAAGCTTACAACCCGTATAAGGAAGTGGTCAAGAAGGACACAGCCGCGCTCCTGCTCGCAGCCACAATGGAGCATTTAGGCCTGTCAGATGCTGAGGGTAAGGAAAACAATGTCTTGACATAATTTCTGAATAATAATAATAATAATACTATTTAACGAATACCAAGAATACCTGCCTAGGGTTAGGAATACTCATCTACGCAGCGAGCAATCTCACAGACCTGGTTGAAAGGGATCCCATTACTTATCACTGTCAGGGGTCTTGGAGCCCACCTAGTAGAGAGTTTAACTATGTTTTCTACAGTGCACAGACATCAGCATCACATGTGTGCACTATGCTTAATTACAGCAATCCCACACATTTTAGTTGAGGCAAACCTGTGCTATTTAAATGGTAGTTATTATAGCTCAACTATCATTAAAGCCTACAAAGGTTTGGAATCCTACATCCAGATGGTGAGTGGATGGATGGGAGAGAGTGTGCTTAAAGTACAATAATATAGGGGGCACGGTGGCACAGTGGTTAGCGCTTCGCCTCACAGCTAGAAGGTCCTGGGTTCGATTCCCGCCGGGGGACGCTGTGGGTGCTGGGGGCGCGTTTCTCCCTCCGCGTCATCAGCGCCCACACCCTAGGTGGGGTCGGTGATAGGGCCTTTCTGTGTGGAGTTTGCATGTTCTCCCCGTGTCTCCTAGGGTTGATACCCTCACAAAAACATGCAGTAATCCTGGTCTCAATAATGCCTCCCCCTGGCCAGCCGGGGCGCTTGATGGAGGGGGAAGGAACTGGTTGGAATAACGTGTTCCTTCCACGTGCTACGTCCATCCCGGGGAAATCCCCCCAGTCAGGTGAAAAGAAACAACTTGGACTACCCATGCATTGAAGGAAGCATGAGGTCAGTCCGTTGTCTCCCCAGGCGCGGCAGAGGGAGAGCAGAGCCCAGGATTACATAGGCAATTGGCACTGGGTGAAAATGGGTTGCAAAGAAAAAAAAGGAAAAAAAAAGAAAGTACAATAATATACTATAAGTACAAATTATACCATTCTAAAGGGAAAGAAATGACAAAGAAGGCTGCCTGGGACATACATTTCAAATGCATTATGACTGAAGTGTCCCTTTCAATATTTGTGGGTAATGTATTAACCTCAAAGAAGCACAATACCTATGGTACAATTTCCTTCTTTGCATATTTCCACAGATGTTCCTGATGGTCTGATACCTGATGAGGTATTACAGGGCACGGAGGAAGAGAAGAGGAGATGGCTGAACAAAACAGTTGGAGAGGTCATAGACTCTTTTGCTATGTTTGAAGACCTTGGTCTAGGTTTTGTCAGGGAGCCAACAGAGAAGACCAAGTTCCCATGTAGAGCTGCAGGTTGTGATAAGCTGTACATCTTTGCCAAGACAAGGTCAACCCATGAGAAGACCAAACATGGCCTAACATACGACGACACCATGACACAGGCAAATACTCCGAGTGAGAGAGACCATGTAAAGGAACACTCAGAAGCTAGGCTTGGGTTTGGGTTGTTCTTAACAGACCTGCAGGATGCTATTAAAGAGGGGGATGGGGAACGGCTCATGTACCTGTATAGGGTGGCTCTGCTATACTATAAGACCTACCGGCATTCTCAGTATGGGTACAGTACCATGCTTCTTACAGTGCAGCTCAATGCAACCATGTCTCCTCAGGTGGCACATTCTGTTACGTGGAACAGGTTTTTTAATGGTAAGGGGGGAAAGGGCATGAACATTCCCTTGGATCTACACCTTGAACACCTCAACAATTTTTTAAAATCCTTCTTAAAGGGTGTAGGTCCAAATCTGACCCCAGCAACTGCCTTGCGTATCAGTAAGTCCCTTGTTGTGCTGAGAGACCTTATTTACAAAGTAGACGAGGAAATAGGTATGCATGGCCCATCCGGTTATCATCATAACCCGAGACAAGAGGAGGACATCTTGGCACTTGTGAAAGTTTTCCGAGAGACAGGGCTTTTCAGGAAGATTCCTGGAAGAGAATACAGTGCCTTCCCAGCCTTCCAGAAGAATCTTTTATCAGGTCTAAATTACACAGAGTTATGGGAATGGATGAAAAGCAAGGTTGAAGAATTTAGCACGGTACGCATCTAAACAAAAACGCTTGGAGATCTGCTTAATTGTTTTTATGTCCCATCTAAAATATGGCAACATGCAGTGTTGTAAAGGGCTGGAACCAGGCTATCTCGTATGCAATACTAGTTAATTTTTCTAGATCTTGATTATTATTACTAATCATACATTAACCACGTCAGTCCTATACTGTTTGTTCATTTGTAAAAGAACTGATCTAAAAGCTCACAATGTGCTTTACTTTCTTAACATTTGTATACGATTGTGAAATGGGACATTCTGCATAATGAGAACTTTCTACTTTTGTACTTGAACTACTTTTATTCCAGTGAATTTTGAACGTGTAAACTTGTAACCGTGTTTTTTCTACATTGTATTTACACTTAAAACTGAGAAGGCCTACCTGCTGGTCACTGAATAAGTCTTGTCTGTTGGTTTTGGAATATTAAAACAATAACGAGTTAAAAGAGGTTGTGAAGTACTTCAGATCCATTGGAAAATTTTTATTTTTATTGAAAAACTGGTCTGTACAAAGATTTACACTCAACAGTGATGTAAATGTTTTACTTAAGAAAGATGTAAATTGTAAACAAGTAAAAATATGTACCTTGTCAGAAAAACATTCTATCATTTATATTCTTTTGTCCAAACCAAGCTATGAATGGGAGCTTAATTCCTCAGCATGGATCAATAAATGCCATATCTACAGCGGTTTACTAGCCTGATTTCAAGACTCGACTCTCTCAGAGTGGTCAGGGTCTGTTCTCATTTATTCAAATGCAGATATATCAATTCAACTGTTCTGAAAAGTCTGTTAACAGGTCCAGAGGTACGTATTGCTTAATTACGTACATCACCATGATGATGTAAGGGTCTTTGGTTTCAGTCCAAGGATCCCTTAGTTGAGAGAGATGAAGCAGGGACCCCCACAACCTCTTCATAGATTCTATAGTTTCATCGGTTGACAGCACAATCATGAGTATTTTGGATTCATGTCAATTTGTGTTTTCAGATATTTAACCACTTGAACCGTCAATCCTTAATAAACGTTACCTTTCAATCTGTACTTAGTCTGCTCTTTTTCCCCTCAACACCAAAGCCTAAAATGGCCGATCTAAGCTTGTGAGCTTGTAGATCTGCTATTTTTGGCTAAAGTTCTCTGGGGGAAAAAAGGTTTCTATCACAAAGATTTGGAGGACCCCCTGTTGAAGACCCTTGATGTACATAAATAGATTAATGGATATGTACCTCTGGTTATTGTGATAACATTTAACTTTTAACCCAGTAGCTAATCATCACACTCAAATGTTAAGTTATTTTTTTTTGTATTTTGTATTTTTTTGACAGGGACAGTACTCATTAATCGAGTTTTCACTTCTATGTAAATGAGCCAGAGATAGCCATAGGCTACAGTACAAAACAATACAGTAAAACATTTAGGGGACATAACCAATAACCATAGCAAGTTGAGTGACTCTAGTGACTGATGGAGCAGATAATAATAATAATAATTATAGCAAGATGAGTGACTCCAATGACAGATGGAGCAGATAGCCACTCATGATCGCAAGCTTGACCCGCTCCAAGCCACCTCCCACGGTTAAAGCCGACAATAGTAAAATAGTAGTAAATAGTAATAGACAATAGTAATTAGAAAATAGTAATTAGAAAATAGCAAATTGTAAAGGGGACCAATACTAGCCAATAAGTGAGGGACACTGTTAGTCTACAATATTCTATCCATCAGAGTCACAGTCGTCATCAGGTGTCACAAGAACATCCTCAGGAACATCATAGACATCAAAATAACCCAAAAAATCTAGATCTGGCTCAAATACTTTCTCATCCTGGACGCTGACCTGATCTATGTCAATGTCACCAAAGACATCAGCAATGATCTCTAAAATTGCTTCGGCATGCTGCAGTTTAAAAACTGGAATGTGATCCTTGATGTACTGAATATCAAATATATACATACATTGCTCTACAACAGCCTCTATTAGGTCACTACTGAAACCAGTGCATGCTGTCTTGTCTGTGTACAGACGTGTGTCTTGGACTAGTGATGACCTGAAGTCTTCCAACAAATCCCTGATCAAGGTTTTCTGGGCTGGCTCAACCTGTCTAAACTTTGCAGGGGGAATAGCTGTTTCAGGTTTTTCGTAAACAGGTTGAGGCACTGAACATTCCCCTGAGTTACAGTTACATGTTGAATGACAAATTGAACAACAGGAAAGGCCAGGCTCAATGTTGGTTGCATTGGTTTCAAAGTAGCCATACAGCTTTTTACGAATACACCCCTCTTTCATTTTAACAATTTCCCTGACCGTACCATCGACGTGAATGTGTTCCTTTGTATGGTAGAGCACAGCATGTGCATTAAAACCATTCCTTCCTGCTCTGCCAATTTGCTGTACAAAGTCCTCTGCGTCTTCTGGAGCACCATACATGACGACATGTGAGATGTTAGGGAAGTTTAATCCCATACCGAGAGACGTAGAGGCAACAACCACTCTGCAGGCTCCGTTACCATGAAAAGATGACATTACGTGTTTCTTGTTATCTTCTGCCGTGGTACTGTGGAAAATTTCAACTATAAGGTTGTCTGGCTTTGGGTCTTTGTCTAGCCAAGCCCTGTCCCCAAGTTCTTTTCTGAGGTACCCATAGACCCTAGCTATGGTTTTTATTTGCCGGCAGTATATGATAATCGGTGACATTGACTGTCCTTTTTCAAGCACCTCTTTTACCACCCACTGCAGAGATTTGACGCTGGTGGTTGCTGGCTTGTTAATGATTCCAAGTCTGATATTAGGACGGTTGGGGCTAACAGTCACTTCCTTTATTCGTGTCATGTTCAGCTTCTCCCTCACATGACGCCTGGACTCCAGATCAGCAGAAGCTGTTAATGCCAGCACAGGTGTACCTGACAAAATCAGAACAGAATTTGTTGTCACGGGACATACACAGTATTATTCTTTTCTATTATACAGGCTCTGTACAACAACAAAAAAAAGAGTAGACATTGGTTAGAGTAAGCTGAAATGACATGGAAAAACATAACTTAATTACAGACACATGTTTTTACATGGTGTTAACCATGTAAATTTAAGTAGATAGATACCTTTATTATTTAAGTACTGTACTTAAGAACAATTTTGAGGTATGTGTAATTTACTTGACTATTTACTATTTCCAATACTTTTACTCCACTACATCCCAGATCCAAATATTGAACTAATACATTTATTTGAAAACTTTAATGACTACTTATCTTGTACATGATTATATAATAAAACATACATTAATATACTTTTGCCCTCATTTATACCATGGCTATTTGAAAATAGCCATCTACAAGCTCACATTGGGAAATCACGTTGTGAGCTTGTAGATCTGCTATTTTCAAACATTTTGCACTTTTAATTTTGGTACTTTCAGTACATTTTGAAACCAATACTTTTAGTACTCAAGTACATTTTGAATTCCAGACTGTTACTCAAGTAACAGAGTATTTCTACATTACAGTATCGATACTTTTACTTAAGTAAAAATGTGAGTACTTTTTCCACCACTGGTGTTAACATACCTTCTTTGGTAAGAGACCGGAGCTCAGCTAGTCTTCCAAAGGCCTCTCTGAAGGCTGGATTTGCACCCTTCTCCTCTCCCCTATAGCAAATAAAGACATGCTAGTTAAATATATGCGCAAATAATATATAATAGGCCTACATTGGATATGCAGTCAGCGATCACAACAGTTATACTGATCATCAGAAGGAAAATCATAATTGAGGAAACTATAGGCGATTTTTTATTTGAATTACATGCATTACATGTCACTTGCCATTTGTATGTCATGTGGACTTCGTCAACGACGATACCGAAGAGGTTCTCTCGGTAGATATCGGAGTTTAGCATGTCCCTCCACTTGTCCATCAGGATCCATGCCTCGGGGGTTCCGAAAACAAGGGAACAGTGCCCTTTTAAGATGTCTCTGTCGTCATTCTTGCCGAGCTGCATCGCCACTAAGTCAAACTTGGCCGCTTCCTTGATCTGGTCGTCCATTAAAGCAAGCAATGGAGAAATAACGACAAGCATCTTGTTACCCTGGCCCATCTCTTCCAATACCAGAGGCACGAGTTGATAAATTAGACTTTTCCCAAATCCAGTGGGAAGAACGCAAAATACGTCTCTCTTTTGAATAAATGCCTTCAAAGCAGATCTTTGTTCCGGTTTCAAAGTTATTTTTACTTTTAAACTACTTAGTACAGTGTCGATAGCAGCATCTATATCTGCGGTCAGTGCGGTGGTCGCCATTGTTGTTGTTGTTGTCTCTGGTCTCCTTGTGAGCACCCACGTGAGCACCTCGTCTTGTAATGATGACGCTCTGATGATGGACGTTGCTTGAAAAACAAGCTGCGGCACGGATTGGTTATTCGTTAAACCCGCCCCCACCCCCCGCGCTCATTGGACAGCCGAAAATAAAAACCGATTCCAGTACTAAGCTCCAGACCAAAGAAAGAGTCCACTCTGAGAGTGGGCGGGGTCTATGGTCTGGAAGCAGGCAACATTTTTGTTACCCGGGCGTATTTCTTTTGCCGTGTGGACAGCATAAACGGATAAGTTCTTTGCTTGCTTCTGCCTCGATCCACGCAGCACACACGTTAAACAGGTGGGGCTTCCTTTATGATGCGCTACTTGTACGCTGTGTTTGTGATTTGAGGCATTTTGTTCAAAACTGACCAATCTTACAAACTTTGAAAGCCAATCTCAAGCAATCAGGATGGAATATGGACAATCAGACAGATCCATGTCGATCACATGACTATAGAGATACTGTCTACCGATTTGCGTGATTTTTGGACAAAATCTGTAGGAGTACTGGCCAAAAGGTAGTTTTGCACAAATTGGCCTCCTGGTGGCCCTAGAACAGGCCCATGTGAAAAATGTGGGGCAGAAGTTCTGAATTGGCATCCAGGGAGTGTGTGTGCTCAGTTTGGCAGCGACCAGGCCAACCCCTCCGGAGATTAGCTGGTAACAAACTTTGTGGACGGACACACACACACACACACACACACACACACACACACACACACACACACACACACACACACACACACAGAATTGTGATATATCAAATGTAGGGTTAAGTATTTTCTGAGGAAACATTAAATGGCTCTATATTATGATAGTAATCATAGCTATGGAGTGTTTGCTCAGTAACATGGGTCTCCCGGTCTCTCCAGCTCTTTATTAAAACGAAGAGAGAGAGAGAGAGAAAAACAAAATCTGGATTTAATATATGAGAACGACTACATACAGGGAGACTGACACAGTACGAGACTGACACAGTACACACTGTACTTATTATGGAGTAGGCATGTATTGTTTGCAGAAGTTATTACTGGTAGGCCTAAGTACACAACTTCCACAGTTAGAGATGAACCACACATTTGATTGAACATTTCTGTTATGATATAAAACACAAATAAAATACCTGTAGCAGTGAAAGCTTTTAAATATGCTTTATTAGCATTTCACAGAAGGGGGAAAAAAGTACAGTTCACTACAAGGTGGAAAGAGGATTTTTAACACAACAAAAGCACTATGGCTTGCTTCCATTGGGGTCCTTTGTACTCAATGCAATGCATTGAAACATTGGATGAAAATACTATGAAATTACCATACAACAGTTAGAAATCAGAAACCAAACATATGTACAGCAAACCAATCAGAAATAATAAAACAAATGTACAAAACAGTCAAAACAATAATACATTACATACTTGTAAAGTTCAATTTAGACCTCCAAAAGGAACCCAGAGAGTCTAGTTTTTGTCAAGTAACTTGAAAAATAACCATAAAAACCAATGTGAATCTTGATCAAATCGTGTATCGTGATACAGCTTGGGAAAATATCATGATATTGTATTTTTCCATATGGCCCACCCCTAGCTCCCCCTCTCTTAATTCTCAACAAATCTGTATTATTCAGATTTTCCTACAATCAGCAGACGTGAGTTTCAATTCCTTGTGTCAATTGTGTTTACCGTTGAGATGTTGGTCCATATAAATACAATGATTTGAGTGCCAAAGTGCGGCTGAAGAGTTTGTGTAACACTCCGCGGGCAGCACTAATTAATAGTTTGTGATTTTCTAGATTAGAATCAGTAACATGTGGGACAGAGCCTACTTACAGCATGTGTATCAAATGTGGTTTTATTCAAATGCAAACAAAGGCTACAGCTTACAATGCAAACTTTGGGATTGCAACCTTATGTGATTATGGCAATGCATGCATTTGGACATTTCTCCTTTCAATATGATGTGTCTTACTCTTTTGGTCTCACCATTTAACACATGGAACATTGCACTGTCTTCCACTGATCTTAAAGGGAACGGCTGCCGATACTCTGATTGGTTTGATTAAAGTAACACCCAACACACACCCATGACTAATTCAGGGCCGGATTACTGTGCACCTTTGTGCAGTGTGCAGAACACAACACCCATAATAGCAACATGGCATTCATTGGCCACACCCCCACGTCTTAATTAAAGCAATAAGAGCTGGAGTTAATTAACCCATTCTATATTCTAGGTATTTATTAATTCAGGTCCGTAAACCTTGCCAGCATTGATTGAAATTGTGCCTTATTTTGAAGACCTATGGAAGCCACGAGCATGTCCACGTTGTGTAAATTCACGCTGCTGTAACATCGAACAACATGTCTTCTTCCGCCCAGAAAAGAAGGAAAACCATTCCCCACATAGTTACGGCCCGTTGAGAAAAAGAGATACATGTATTTTTTGGAATCCCCGTTCCATTGAAGTTAACCCCTAGGCGAATATGTGGATGCCTACAACCGCCTAAAGCATCATGGGAAACTGAGTTCCTGCCAGCTTCATGAGACCACAATTTGGTATAAAACAATTAATAAATAGGTCAGCTGAAAAGAGAATATACTTATCAATGGCATCAAATGGGTTAAGTCGTATGATTCCTCATAATGTTGACCAAAGATTTGCTACAAAATGCAGCTGAAAGGTTACTCTGTCTGCCCAAACCCTTTTTAATTCCTTCAAAAATATTAATTAGAAGTTTTTTACTTTTATAAGGCAATGAGACATTGTGTTGTAGATTGACCTTTTAAACAAAGCCTTTACCACAAACTGTAAAGCAGAGGGCTTTTCTCCCCCTGTATGAGACCACATATGCACGTTTAGAGCTCACATTTGGTGACAGCCTTTACCACAAGCTATACAAGTAAAGGGCTTTCCCCTGTGTGAGTTCTCATGTGTGTTTTAAGAGTACCACTTTGGCCAAAGTCTTTACCACAAACTGTACAAGTAAAGGGTTTTTCCCCCGTATGAGTCCTCATGTGTGATTTTAAATCACCACTATGAACACAGCCTTTACCACAAACTGTACAAATAAAGGGTTTTTCCCCTGTATGAGTCCTCATGTGTGTTTTTAACTCGTCACCTCGACTACAGCCTTTACCACAAACTGTACAAGTAAATGGTTTTTCCCCTGTATGAGTCCTCATGTGTTCTTTTAGCCAACCACTTTGACTACAGCCTTTACCACAAACTGTACAAGTAAAGGGTTTTTCCCCTGTATGAGTCCTCATGTGTTTTTTTAAATCACCACTTTGACCACAGCCTTTACCACAAACTGTACAAATAAAGGGTTTTTCCCCTGTATGAGTCCTCATGTGTGTTTTTAAATGAGCACTTTGACCGTAGCCTTTACCACAAACTGTACAAGTAAAGGGTTTTTCCCCTGTGTGAGTCTTCCTATGTCTTTTTAGGTGACCACTATGAACAAAACCTTTACCACAAACTGTACAAATAAAGGGTTTTTCCCCTGTATGAGTCCTCATGTGTTCTTTTAGCCAACCACTTTGACCACAGCCTTTACCACAAACTGTACAAATAAAGGGTTTTTCCCCTGTATGAACAACTGTGTGCCTCTTCAGATCTGCCTTGTGCTTAAACATTTTGCCACAATCTGAACAACTAACACCTTTCTTCCCTGCCTGGCTCTGGGTGGAGTGAGTTTGTTTTGACGACTGCAGGTCCTGGGACGGCTTGTGGCTTACAGACAATGTTTGTTCTTCCACAGTTTGTGTCTTGCGTGAATCCAATGTGTTTACAACTGACTGACCTTCCCTGGTCTCCCCACGGGCTTCAGTGACGTCAGATTGAGAACAGTGTGGAGAGAGAAGCTGGTCACCACTAGTTGGTTGTGATGTTCCACAAACCTCTACATCAGCCATGTGTTCAGTTGAGGTGCTGGCTACAGCCTCTGTCTCTCTGTTTTCATCATCACCTTCACTTTTCACTGCTAGTAATGTCAACGTTGATCCATCAGCCTCCTCTTGTAGAAGCTCCTCCTGTTCCTCTTTAATCTGTGGAGGTTGTGGTTCCTCCAGACTGGGACTCCTCTCCTGATGTTCAGGGAAAAGCTCCTCTTTACACACAGGGAGGGAAACAAAGTCTAGGAAAAAATAACAAGATAAAATGAGAGAAAAAACATTAAAGGTCTGTACTTTACGTTATTGTATGCAGTGTTTGCTCTGTTTCATAGCTTTGGTAGTTCCAAATCATGAGTCTATTCTCATTCATTAAAACAAGCCATTTCCTCCAAACATTCTCTCTCTAAGAGAGAGACAGAAGAGAAGAGAAGAGAAGAGAAGAGCCCTTTATTAAAAGCCTCAATTCAGCTCAAATCACCACAAGATACAAGTGATCTCAACCAAGACAATACAAATCAAAGCCAATATTCGCAAAAATCACATTTGTCTTCTATTAAAAACCAAGACCAGCTCTCCCCGTTCCTGTGATTGGCACAACGCCCCTCCCCCCCCCCCCCCCCCCAACAGCCCATATATCATTGAAACCTTGCAGATTGTTAGTTAGTGTATAGTATGCATGCTCAACTCTAAGTCGAGCAGCTACCATCCCTGTTAAAACCTGAACTGGATCTATGGACCCATCTCCCTTTATCTTGTTTCGCCTTGTGATCCAGATTGCAAGTTTGGCCATTCCGGTCATGTAATTAAGCAGTGTATGTATAGTTATTTTTGTCACAGAATACTTAGGACCAAAAATAAAATGTACAAATGAGAAACCTCACCCAATCGCATAAACCACAACTTTAACAGATCAAAGACACTCATCAGCCTTGGACACCTGGTAAACAAGTGCTCTAGTGTTTCTAATTGGAAACAGAAAGGACAACCCTCCCCTATGCTTGGATCTAGGTGTGCTAGATGTTTGTTGGTGGCTATGGCCCCGTGCACAATTAAGAGAAGAGAAGAGAAGAGAAGAGAAGAGAAGAGAAGAGAAGAGAAGAGAAGAGAAAACATAAAACATACTGATGTCCAGGTGGTTTTCAGGTTCCTGTTTAACAGAAAGACTCCAACTCATCTTCACCTTCAGGCTGGACTCCTCACACTGGTCTGCAATGAAAGAATAGAATAAGGACTTTATTAAGATATGGAATTTGATATGACATGAGTAAGGACTTAACCACAGTGCTCTACAATGTATTAATGCAGATGGTTTTCACACCCGTCCTGGTGTATTTATATGAAAAAGTGGGTTGGCCATCTCTCGCAGTTCGTAGAGAGACGCATTTAGCCTGCCTGCAGATTGTGGTTTATTATCAGAGTCAGATTATCCTTGTATCTTCACCAAATTACACACGCACTGAGATCTGAGATCTGTTATTCTGTTTCTCCAAGTGGGTCCATGCTCAAGCTACCTCAACCCTATGTTCCCTCAGCCTTATGTTCCCTCAGCCTTATGTTCCCTCAGCCCTATGTTCCCTCAGCCCTATGTTCCCTCAGCCCTATGTTCCCTCATCCCAAAATAGGACCCTTTGTTCCCTCAGCCCTATGTTCCCTCAGACCAAAAATAGACCCTATGTTCCCTCAGCCCTATGTTCCCTCAGCCCTATTTGGGCTGGAACCTGGAACCTCCAGAGTACCCTGGAACCTCCAGAGCTCCAGGGACCACCCTCCGCACCTCTAGCCAGACTTAGGACACCTTCCTGGGCCGGGCGCCACCCAGCGCCAGCCTCTATACCTCCGTGATGGAGGGTGTTCCCATTTACTGCAGGAGAGTTTTTCAAAGGAAGGAGGAGGGAGAGGAGCCCTGGCTCCTAGACCACCTCCAGGCTCCGTCCCAAATCCTGGTTCTTTTTCCCCCCTCAGAGGGGAGAGGGGGAGAGCTCCGTTCTGTTAGGTGTTTGCTTTTACCGCCCGATAGAATTTCAAAGGAGGACACGGGGAGGATTCCCCAGGGACCGGCGGGGATCCACGGACCACCAGAGCACCAGGGCCGACGTGCCGGACCCTCAGCCCGACTTGGGACACCCTTCTGGGCAGAGCGCCACCCAGCGCCGGCCTCTATACCTCCGTGATGGAGGGAGTGCCCACTTTAGGCACTGGCTAACATTATAAGGCAGGGACAGGGAGAACCAGCCCAGGGGGTCCCTGGAACCTCCGGAGCTCCAGGGACCACCCTCCGCGACTCAAGCCCGACTAGAGACACCATCCTGGGCAGGGCCCTATTTTGGGCTGAGGGAACATAGGGCTGAGGGAACATAGGGTCTATTTTTGGGTTGAGGGAACATAGGGCTGAGGGAACATAGGGTCTATTTTGGAATTGAGGGAACATAGGGCTGGGGGAAACATAGGGTTGAGGGAACATAGGGTATAATAAATTGTTAGGGAGTGAGGGAACATAGGGCTGAGGGAACATAGGGCTGAGGGAACATAAGGCTGAGGGAACATAGGGTTGAGGTAGCTTGAGCATGACCCCCTCCAGGTTACACAAAGCACTGAGATCGGAGATCTGTTTTCTCTCTCCATCTACTCTGTGTTACAAAAACATTTTTGCATATGCACTGCAGCAGTGTTCAATCGCCTGGTGGAGACACTATTACAAGATATGATCAATTAAACCAACATTAAGTCATCAATCATGTTTTATACCGTAGTAGAGAATAGTAGTTAGTAGAGGACAGAACACCTATCGTTTATTGATAATACCAGTGGTGGAAAAAGAGTTTTTATTTTGAGCACAGTAGTGACAAATTAATAGCTTTCTCAGAACGTTTTTCTCTTTAGCAAAGTTACAAAGTTTTCCTTTTACACTGTATACTATTGAAGTGTTTAAACTGCAAGTGCACCTTTAAGCACAGTACAATTAAGTCAGTTTCAAGTTTTTTTTTGTACAGTTTATTTTGAGCACTGTAGTGAGAAATTAATAGTTGTGCATGCATTGTGCAAATGCAGGCTTTTCTCAAGTACAAGTCTTCATGCCTCTGACTTTATCCACCCTCCATGTGTCAGGCAGGGATTTCAGCCACTCCTGGAAGTCCTCGCGTTTCCGCGAGGCGGGTCTTAACTCAAGCCTGGTGGGTTTAGGAATCACGCGTGTTTAACGCATGCGCAATAGAGTGTCGCAGCGGAAGTGGATTCCTGGGGTCACTTAATATTCCCCATTCATTTTCGCCATAGACTTTTACAAAAATATTTATAACAATTATGTTAAGCCTCGAACCAAGCCATCCGGGATGGAGGTGAATCATGACCATATAACCTTTGATCCTATGTGAAAACATATTTTAATATTACATTATTTGATATACTACATTTAAACTACCCTTTGTTTAGCGATTTTCAAAATGTTCTTTTCATAGAAAAAAAGGTTATATGGTCATGATTCACCTCCATCCTGGATGGCTTTGTTCGAGGCTTAACATAATTGTTTGTAAAAGTTTGTAATATTTTTGTAAAAGTCTATGGCGAAAATGAATGGGGAATATTAAGTGACCCCAGGAATCCACTTCCACTGAGATGCTCTATAATGGAATGGATAATGGGTTAGTTTAATGCCTTTCGCCCCATGGTGGAGGAGATGTGTAACTGTCACAGAAACGGACAGAGACAGACAGACAGACAGACAGACAGACAGACAGACAGACAGACAGACAGACAGACAGACAGTACCTGTATTATCCCAAGGTGGAAAATCAGTCGCCTGGAGGCAGCACAGCAGTTTAAGGATATTTACAAAGTTACAGACAAGTATGAAAAGAAGAAAATGAACAGTATACAGTAAAAGAGCAAGGTACACCAAAAAAGGAAAAACAGAAGAATATTGTGCACTGTTAGCCCTTACTGTAAATTTATAGCAAAATTCCGAACAGTATTATACTGTATTAGTATCAGACAGTATTATACTGTAAACAGCAAAGCATTCTGGGAGTGAAAATTAATTTTTTACAGCAATTTAAGATAATGTCATTATCATAGGAATTGCTGTAAATTTGCTCTTAACAGCCAAGCATTCTGGGAGGGAAAACATGCATTTTTACAGTAATTAAAGAGAATGTCATTATTGTCAGGAATTGCTGTAAATTTGCTCTTAACAGCAAAGCATCCTGGGAAGAAGATAGCAAAGTATTCTGGGTAAAGCATTTGTCTAGTTATTAGGGGCATTTTCGAATCTTCTGGGAGCTAAAAATGCTTAATGTGTCATCTCCATGTGTCTGCCCAGGCAAGCTGACTGACATTATGTCAGAATTTGATTTGTCAGTATTTGAGCCTCAAACCCTAACCCTAGCTGCTATCTCTAGGTTATTGTTGAGCTCCCTCACCCTGGTGGTCAGAAAAGGAAAACTTCTAAGAACTCTAACAGGGGTTGAGTTTGAACAGATAAGCATGGTCACAAACCCATTGGACCATGCTAATCTTCTCTGTGTTGTCCCAATTTTAGCTATGTCAACGTTCTGCAGAACCTGCACATACTATAATATACATTATAACATAAATATTATAATATATAGTAAGTTACTAAGCAACTTTGGAAAGGAATACAGTAAGTTACTTAAAAACATTTAACAAGAATACAGTAAGTTACTGAAAGACTTTGAACAGGAATACAGTAAGTTACTGGAAAAAAAACATTCAGCAGAAATACAGTAATTAACTCTATAATTCTTTTCAGTAATATACTGTAATTCAAAATACAGTAAGAGACTGCCAAAAAAAAGTTTCTTAGGAGATAACGTGCTGCCAGTACTTTACTGTAATTCTGCTGTGAAAAGTCTAACAGTGTGGCTACAGGCCATCAAAAGGGGGTTCCAGTGGTCCTAAAGTAATGGTGGGAATGGCTAATTTCAGGGGCCGTCCATACGACACCGGATTTCATTTGACCGGGGAGGTAGAGCCACGATTACCCATGGGTGTCCACATGCAAACGCATGAAAACGGAGGACTAGACGAATAGTTTCCAAAACTCCGGCTGCAGTGCATTTTTGTTACCCGTGCGTATTTCTTTTGCTGTGTGGACAGCATAAACGGATAAGTTCTTTGCTTGCCTCTGCCTCGATCCACGCAGCACACACGTTAAACTGGTCGGGCTTCCTTTATGATGCGCTATTTGTATGCTGTGTTTGTGATTTGAGGCATTTTGTTCAAAACTGACCAATCTTACAAACTTTGAAAGCCAATCTCAAGCAATCAGGATGGAATATGGACAATCAGACAGATCCATGTCGATCACATGACTGTAGAGATACTGTCTACCGATTTGCGTGATTTTTGGACAAAATCTGTAGGAGTACTGGCCAAAAGGTAGTTTTGCACAAATTGGCCTCCTGGTGGCCCTAGAACAGGCCCATGTGAAAAATGTGGGGCAGAGGTTCTGAATTGGCATCCAGGGAGTGTGTGTGCTCAGTTTGGCAGTGACCAGGCCAACACCTCCGGAGATTAGCTGGTAACAAACTTTGTGGACGGACACACACACACACACACACACACACACACACACACACACACACACACACACCATAGGCGCCAGAGCCGGGTCTTTTTGGACCGGACTGCCACCCCACTTTTCAGGCTGTCGACCTATTTCTTCTGTCATTTGGTCCGTTTTCCCCCCCAAACGGCGCTAAAGTCCCACTGTCCCCATTGTCTTGCTAAATCGCTGCTGGAAGTCGTTGCGACCCCCAGTCACTCAATTGCTTCCAATACACAAGTCTGTCTGCATGTTCAACCGGTTGTGATGACGGCAAGGCTGCAGTGGTGTAAGTAACAAAATAGGCCTACATTATACTCAAGTAGCCTACTGTAAGTACAATTTTGAGGCTTTCTCAGAGGCAAATATTGTAGGCTACTTTTACTCCACTACAAATATTTGAAAACGGTTAAGTTACTTTGCAGATTTCGATTATTATAAAGTTAACCAGTTCAGTCTATATATTTAGGCCATTTAATGAAAATACAAGATCACAATGCGATGCTTAGCTATAATTGTGAGCTTAGATCTGCTAAAATATTTGTATCTATGGTAGGCTACATTTGTGAAAACCTGTGAAATGGGACATTCTGCAAATGACTATGTTTTATTTAGCCTATAGGCTACAGTACATTTTGATACCATAACGTCATTATGCAAGTACATTTTGGACATGGGACTTCTAAGAGTATTTCTACTTACTTAAGTAAAACCTTTTGAGTACTTTTCTTTTTTCTTCACTGACGGCCGGGCAGCTAATCGAGCGTCGGCTCGCTCACTCTTTTCTCTCCTCACTCACTGCAGTCAGTGCGATGCAAGCAGTTCATATCTGAGTTCTAACTTTCACTATACAGTATAAATTTCCCTTACTTTTTTTTTCTCGAAAATACATTGAGCGCAGCAGAGCCCTAGGCCCCTAGCTCATTCATAATGCCGAGATTACAGAAGGCATAATAGGCCTACAACATTGTAGGGCATAATAATTAATATTGAAATAAAAACAGCAGCATAAAACGAGTTATATATTGTGAAAAAGTTGAATTAAATTATTTATCCAGAGCTACTTATACAATTGTCATCTAACAACACATTGTACTAGTGATTGTGATAGTTATACTAAAGTCAGAGGTGTACGTTTGGTTACGGTTATGACGTCACCACCTGGCCACGCCCACACCACCGTCCCCTCACTATTTTACCCCTGCCGGCGCCTATGACACGCACGCACGCACGCACGCACGCACGCACGCACGCACGCACGCACGCACGCACGCACGCACGCACGCACGCACGCACGCACGCACACACACACACACACACACACACACACACACACACACACACACACACACACACACACACACACACACACAAACAGAATTGTGATATATAGATAGATAGATAGATACCTTTATTATCCCAAGGGGGAAAATTCAGACAGACAAATGTAGGGTTAAGTATTGTCTGTGGAAAAATTAAATAGCTCTATATTATGATAGTAATCATTGCTATGGAGTGTTTGCTCAGTAACATGGGTCTCCCGGTCTCTCCAGCTCTTGATTAAAACGAAGAGAGAGAGAGAAAAAAATCAGGATTTAATATATGAGAACTCTACATACAGGGAGACTGACACAGTACACACTGTACTTATTATGGAGTAGGCATGTATTGTTTGCAGAAGTTATTACTGGTAGGCCTAAGTACACAACTTCCACAGTTAGAGATGAACCACACATTTGATTGAACATTTCTGTTATGATATAAAACACAAATAAAATACCTGTAGCAGTTAAAGCTTTTAAATATGCTTTATTAGCATTTCACAGAAGGGGGAAAAGTACAGTTCACTACAAGGTGGAAAAATTATTTTTAACACAACAAAAGCACTATGGCTTGCTTCCATTGGGGTCCTTTGTACTCAATGCAATGCATTGAAACATTGGATGAAAATACTGTGGAAATTACCATATGACAGTTAGAAATCAGAAACCAAACATATGTACAGCAAACCAATCAGAAATAATAAAACAACTGTACAAAACAGTCAGACATTGTGTTTTAGATTGCCCTTTTAAACAAAGCCTTTACCACAAACTGTAAAGCAGAGGGCTTTTCTCCCCCTGTATGAGACCACATATGCACGTTTAGAGCTCACATTTGGTGACAGCCTTTACCACAAGCTATACAAGTGAAAGGCTTTCCCCTGTGTGAGTTCTCATGTGTGTTTTAAGAGTACCACTTTGGCCAAAGCCTTTACCACAAACTGTACAAGTATAGGGCTTTTCTCCTGTATGAGTCCTCATGTGGGTTTTTAAATCACCACTATGACCACAGCCTTTACCACAAACTGTACAAGTAAAGGGTTTTTCCCCTGTATGAGTCCTCATGTGTTTTTTTAGCGCACCACTTTCACAACAGCCTTTACCACAAACTGTACAAGTAAAGGGTTTTTCCCCTGAATGAGTCCTCATGTGTTTTTTTAGCGCACCACTTTCACAACAGCCTTTACCACAAACTGTACAAGTAAAGGGCTTTTCCCCTGTATGTGTCCTCATGTGCGTTTTTAATTGAACACTTTGACCATAGCCTTTACCACAAACTGTACAAATAAAGGGTTTTTCCCCTGTATGAGTCCTCATGTGTTTTTGTAGCGTACCACTATCACAACAGCCTTTACCACAAACTGTACAAGTAAATGGTTTTTCCCCTGTATGAGTCCTCATGTGTGTTTTTAAATCACCACTATGACCACAGCCTTTACCACAAACTGTACAAATAAAGGGCTTTTCCCCTGTATGCGTCCTCATGTGTTTTTTTAGCGTACCACTCTCATTGCAGGCTTTACCACAAACTGTACAAGTAAAGGGCTTTTCCCCTGTATGAGTCCTCATGTGTGTTTTTAACTCGTCACTTCGACCACAGCCTTTACCACAAACTGTACAAATAAAGGGCTTTTCCCCTGTATGCGTCCTCATGTGTTTTTTTAGCGCACCACTCTCACAACAGCCTTTACCACAAACTGTACAAGTAAAGGGCTTTTCCCCTGTATGCGTCCTCATGTGTGTTTTTAAATGAGCACTATGACCACAGCCTTTACCACAAACTGTACAAATAAAGGGTTTTTCCCCTGTATGAACAACTGTGTGCCTCTTCAGATGTACCTTGTGCTTAAACATGGTGTGTGTGTGTGTGTGTGTGTGTGTGTGTGTCTGTGTGTGTGTGTGTGTGTGTGTGTGTGTGTGTGTGTGTGTCAGACATACCTGCAGTGTGTAGTGTGGTGTTGTGTGTGTAACAGACATACCTGCAGTGTGTGTGTGTGTGTGTGTGTGTGTGTGTGTGTGTGTGTGTGTGTGTGTAACAGACATACCTGCAGTGTGTAGCTGGGTGGTGTTGTGTGTGTAACAGACATACCTGCAGTGTGAAGCTGGGTGGTGTTGTGTGTGTGTAACAGACATACCTGCAGTGTGTAGCTGGGTGGTGTTGTGTGTGTAACAGACATACCTGCAGTGTGTAGCTGGGTGGTGTTGTGTGTGTAACAGACATACCTGCAGTGTGTAGCTGGGTGGTGTTGTGTGTGTTTAACAGACATACCTGCAGTGTGTAGCTGGGTGGTGTTGTGTGTGTAACAGACATACCTGCAGTGTGTAGCTGGGTGGTGTTGTGTAGTGTCTCCATCTCTCTCTGGAAGAGGTTGCACATGACCTCTGCGGCCGCACGGAGGCGCTCCAACACAAACACTCTGACGTCGAGCTTCAGGCGACAAACATCAACACTTTGTTGCTTTTCCAAAACACACAATATCTCCTCTCCCACCGACGTCATGTGTTCATTTATCTCCAGCCGTACAGACTCCATTTGAAGCGTTTTGAACTCCTTTTAATATGAGAAGGTTTTCACCACGCGCTGCCTGCGTCCCAAAACCACCATGAAACACCAACACCGAGTGAGACACCGCCTCCGAGCGAGCTAAAGAGAGCGAGTCTCCGTGTGGAGCGTTGCGAAGTCCGTCCGAGTTATGTCCTGATAGGGACAGAATAGTACATCTTCGTCCCCCCGACTTTCGGCACCTCCTTGCGGTCCTTGAGCCGGTTTTCCACAGGCCCAACTCCACACCACTCCACACCACACCGCCCACTTGTGTCAGGTTTTCCACTACAAGGAACTGGGTAGAGTGGTGTGAAAGTGGTACTTAACGGGGTACTAAAGCGTTCCCCTATGCCAAGTGAGGCCAAATCAGTGACGTATACACGCTGCTGATACTGATTGGTCAGAGACAGAGTCTCACGGCTGAGCTGTGACTTTCAACACAACAACTTGAGACAGATTTTAGTATGCAGTCATGGCTGCAAATCAAATATAAAAGCAAAGCCTGTTTGTTTTATATATCTGTTTATAAATAGGACGATTAGGCAGAATTGTGTTCTCCAACCCTGCAGTTGAGATACCACGAAGCACCAAGAGAACATTAACCAACACAAACAGTGGACTAGCCCTGACCGTCCTGTATTCAGGGCTAACAGTGGACATAGGCTATATCGTCGCGAGTAGCAATTATCAACGGCAAATGCGTCGGCAATCCGTTATTTTACATAGATCTCAGTGAGATGTCTCCTGTTTGTATTTGTAACTGCATGTGTTGAATGGGGGAACGAATCTACAGTAGCCTACATGTACTGTACACTGTACTGTTGCTGCGCTAGCATAGCCTCTACATTAGCTTACTTCTTTGTGTAGTTTGGCCAATAAAGTTATTATTTGACCATGAACATCCCGACGTTAGTTGTCACTATAGTTGTAAAGACCTGATGAAGACCTGTGTGAGCGTGTGGCATCTAAAACATTGTCCACCACATCTCCGTGTTGAATGGGGAAAAGAATCTACAGTAGCCTACATGTACTGTACTGTAGCTTAGCATGTATGCTAGCGCAACTAGCCTCTACTCTTCTTTGTGTAGTTTGGCCAATAAAGTTATTATTTGACTATGTTCACCCCGACGTTAGTCGTCGCTATAGTTGTAAAGACTCGATGAAGACCTGTGTGAGTGTGTGGCATCTAAAACATTGTCCACCACATCTCTAAAAAATAATTAGCGCAAGTTAGCTTCTCCGTTGTGTTTACAGACTGAGAAGGCTATGTTCCGTGAACAAATTTAGTGTCAGCAAATATAAGACTTCCGGTGTCGATCTCTTCAGAATAAGAGTACCCCTAACGCCATTGAAAAACGATTAATTTGTATATGATATACACATTAAAAATATAGATTAAGCATTTAATTGAAGCTATACAACAAAAATTATTTTTCTGTGTAAAAATAACGTTTTAATGACAACAAATATATATACAACTAGATAATTGCTCTTCAATGGAGTGCATAGCCTTTACTAATTGGACACTGGAGAGCAGACGGCTCTTCGTGTCGGCACTTTTGACACACGCACACGTTCACAGAGACCTCCTCTATCACACCACACTCTCCGCTAAGCGGGAGAGGCGGCATTGCAAATTTAGATGGCCGTCCAGTGGGGCCAGGTGCCAAAAAAAGTCCTCAAATGGCACCGTTTTCCGACTCTAGTGGGCGCTGGAGAGGAGACGGCTTTTCGTGTCGGCACTTTTGACACACGCACGCGTTCACAGAGACCTCCTCTATCACACCACACTCTCCGCTAAGCGGGAGAGGCGGCATTGCAAAATTTGATGGCCGTCCAGTGGGGCCAGGTGCCAAAAAAAGTCCTCAAATGGCACCATTTTCCGACTCTAGTGGGCACTGGAGAGGAGACGGCTTTTCGTGTCGGCACTTTTGACACACGCACGCGTTCACAGAGACCTCCTCTATCACACCACACTCTCCGCTAAGCGGGAGAGGCGGCATTGCAAAATTTGATGGCCGTCCAGTGGGGCCAGGTGCCAAAAAAAAGTCCTCAAATGGCACCGTTTTCCGACTCTAGTGGGCGCTGGAGAGGAGACGGGTTTTCGTGTCGGCACTTTTGACACACGCACGCGTTCACAGAGACCTCCTCTACCACACCACACTCTCCGCTAAGCGGGAGAGGCGGCATTGCAAAATTTGATGGCCATCCAGTGGGGCCAGGTGCCAAAAAAAAGTCCTCAAATGGCACCGTTTTCCGACTCTAGTGGGCGCTGGAGAGGAGACGGCTTTTCGTGTCGGCACTTTTGACACACGCACGCGTTCACAGAGACCTCCTCTACCACACCACACTCTCCGCTAAGCGGGAGAGGCGGCATTGCAAAATTTGATGGCCGTCCAGTGGGGCCAGGTGCCAAAAAAAGTCCTCAAATGGCACCATTTTGGTAGTAAATAGAAGTGAACATAATTTCCACTTTGACTTTAACTTCAATTCAAAACAACCTTGGAAATGTTTAAATGTGTATGAATGTGGGAAATGTGATCTATCTAAGAGCCAGCGTGTGCACGGCTTTGCTCGGGAATATTGACAGATTTGACACTTCATATTCAATCAGGGCGGTACACTTGAACAGAGTTAAATCAAATGTGGCTAATGTGAACTTGGGTGAAGTGGAGGATGATCCCACAAGCTATTGTACAGTCCATTTTATCATGATTTATGAAAACACTCTTTGACTCTTTGACGTCTCGCCGCAGTAAACGGCCCTCCACGCTTATTTTTACACCTCTCCGGCTTAGCAGAGAATAAAAGAATACAGACAAGGTTTTAAAAGTTAAAAAGAAATACCCTTTAATTACTCATTGCAAATAAAACTGTACACTTTCACTGGAAAGGAAAACGTTACCATTTGTCTTAATGTGGACTCAAAGGCTACTTTGGTAGTTTAGTAATCACAGTTTTGATCAATTTACTGTGAGTGTATGTGCGCTAATAACAACAAACATTATTCAAAGGAATACCATGCAAAACTGTTCTGGGAAGTGCAATTAAAAGGTGCAACATGCAATGCACCAAACATCACTCAAATTTAAAAAGGTACAAAATGCTTTGTACCAAAGTGCAAACGTCAAGCAAAAGTAGCACACACAAAACATAATTGCAAACATTATTCAAACGCAAATCATGCAAAACTGTTCTAGGAAGTTCAATTAAAAGGTGCAACATGCAATGCACCAAACATCACTCAAATTTAAAAAAGGTACATGCTTTGTACCAAAGTGCAAATGTCACGCAAAAGTAGCACACACAAAACATAATTGCAAACATTATTCAAACATAATCATGCAAAACTGTTCTAGGAAGTGCAATTAAAAGGTGCAACATGCAATGCACCAAACATCACAAAAATGTAAAAAGGTACAACATGCTTTGTACCAAAGTGCAAACGTCACGCAAAAGTAGCACACACAAAACATTTGCAATGCCGCCTCTCCCGCTTAGCGGAGAGTGTGGTGTGATAGAGGAGGTCTCTGTGAACGCGTGCGTGTGTCAAAAGTGCCGACACGAAAAGCCGTCTCCTCTCCAGCGCCCACTAGAGTCGGAAAACGGTGCCATTTGAGGACCTTTTTTGGCACCTGGCCCCACTGGACGGCCATCAAATTTTGCAATGCCGCCTCTCCCGCTTAGCGGAGAGTGTGGTGTGGTAGAGGAGGTCTCTGTGAACGCGTGCGTGTGTCAAAAGTGCCGACACGAAAAGCCGTCTCCTCTCCAGCGCCCACTAGAGTCGGAAAACGGTGCCATTTGAGGACTTTTTTTGGCACCTGGCCCCACTGGACGGCCATCAAATTTTGCAATGCCGCCTCTCCCGCTTAGCGGAGAGTGTGGTGTGGTAGAGGAGGTCTCTGTGAACGCGTGCGTGTGTCAAAAGTGCCGACACGAAAAGCCGTCTCCTCTCCAGCGCCCACTAGAGTCGGAAAACGGTGCCATTTGAGGACTTTTTTTGGCACCTGGCCCCACTGGACGGCCATCAAATTTTGCAATGCCGCCTCTCCCGCTTAGCGGAGAGTGTGGTGTGGTAGAGGAGGTCTCTGTGAACGCGTGCATGTGTCAAAAGTTCTGACACGAAGAGCTGTCTGTTCTCCAGTGTCCAATTTGTAAAGGCTATGCACTCCAGTGAACAGCATTTATCTATTTTGATATATCTTTTGTTATTAAAACTTTTTTTTTTACACATAAACATATTTTTTGTCATATGGCTTTGTTCAAATGCCTAATTTATATTTTTAATGAGCATATAATTTGCAAATTCAACGTTTTTCAATGGAATTAATTACGAGCATTTTATTCTGAAGGCAAAAGCTTCAAACCGGAAGTCTTATATTTGCCAGCTCTGACACCGGAAGTTCTATATTTGCTCAGTTCACGGACCTGACTGAGAAGATCCTATCCGAGTATCCGTCTGGGGAATATAAGGATATCTCTTCAGAATAAGAGTACCCTTCAGCCAATTGAAAAATGTTGAAAAACTATTAATTTACCCATGATATGCACATTCAAAACATAGATTAAGCATTTAAACGAACATACACAATGATAATTATGTTTTTGGGTAAAATAAAAAAGTTTTAATAACATAAAAAATATATATAAAAGGATAAATGCTGTTCAATAGTGCTTAGCCTTTACAAATTGGACACTGGACAGGAGACAACTCTTCGTGACGGCACTTTGGACCCATGCACGCGTTCAGGGAGACGACCTCTGTCACACCACACCCTCCACTAAGCAGGAGAGGCGGCATTGCAACTACTGCAGGCCGTCCAGTGCAGCCAGGCGCTCAAAAAGGCCTCAAAAGGTGCCATTTTCTGACTCTAGTGGGCGCTGGAGAGCAGGCGGCTCTTCGTGTCGGCACTTTGGACACACGCACGCGTTCGGGGAGATCTCCTCTGCCAAACCACACTCTCCGCTAAGCGGGAGAGGCGGCATTGCAACTACTGCAGGCCGTCCAGTGCAGCCAGGTGCTCAAAACGGTGTCAAAAGGCGAAGAGCCGCCTGCTCTCCAGTGCCACTAGAGTCAGAAAATGGTGCCTTTTGAGCCATTTTTGAGCGCCTGGCTGCACTGGATGGCCTGCAGAACTTGCAATGCCGCCTCTCCAGCTTAGCGGAGAGTGTGGTGTGGCAGAGGAGGTCTCCCCGAACGCGTGCGCGTGTCCAAAGTACCGACACGAAGAGCCGCCTGCTCTCCAGCGCCCACTAGAGTCAGAAAATGGCGCCTTTTGAGGCCTTTTTGAGCGCCTGGCTGCACTGGACGGCCTGCAGTAGTTGCAATGCCGCCTCTCCCTCTTAGCGGAGAGTGTGGTGTGGCAGAGGAGGTCTCCCTGAACGCATGCATGGGTCAAAAGTGCCGACACGAAGAGCCGCCTGCTCTCCAGTGCCACTAGAGTCAGAACATGGTGCCTTTTGAGCCATTTTTGAGCGCCTGGCTGCACTGGATGGCCTGCAGCAGTTGCAATGCCGCCTCTCCCTCTTGGCGGAGAGTGTGGTGTGGCAGAGGAGGTCTCCCCGAATGTGTGCGTGTGTCCAAAGTGCCGACACGAAGAGCCGCCCAGCGCTCACTAGAGTCCGAAAACTTTATTTGTAGATCTGCTATTTTCAGAGCCCAGCATGTTGTTAAATAATTATGCTTTTAATGTATTACTGGTATTGTATCTCACCTGCACAATCCACTATTATTATCTGGAGCATATTTTGTTGTTGTTTTATCACTTTATTTGCTTATATTAATTTTACATAGCAACCTGGCCTAGAGGCAGACATGCACAGCAATTAACATGATATCCAGATAATCTCGTCTGGAATTCAAAATGAAATTGAGTAAAAGTATGAAAGTATTGGCATCAAAATATACTTATATACACTTTACTATACTTAAATATACTTTATACCAAAAGTAAAAGTAAAAAATAGCAGACCTACAAGCTCACAACATGTCACGATGCGACACATTGTGAGCTTGTAGATCTGCTATTTTCAAATAACCTAGGTTTTAAATAGGGCTAACGTTGTTAATGTGTGTATTGCAATAAAACATCTGCAAAGTAACTAGTAACTCAAGCTAGAGCCCACCCAGGCACTTGCTTTAATGCCTTTCGCCCCCTGGTGGAGAAGATGTGTAACTGTCACTGAATGACAGAAACAGACAGAGACAGACAGACAGACAGACAGACAGACAGACAGACAGGCAGACGCCCTAAAGGGCGAGGTCGCGCCAATTCTTGGCCATCTGGCCATCTGGCCAGTGATGTATATGGGACCAGTTACTCATATGTGGAGAACCCTTCATGATAGTTATGTTATGTCAAAACATGCCCATATATGGACATTACCAAATATGGGCATTCCCATATATGTCCTTAATATTGATAACATAATATCCTTAATAATGTCCTTAATATTGACAATATAGGAATCTCCATATATGGGCATAAAAAGCAAGGCCGTGGTGAGTTAGGGTTAGTATTCTGGTAGTAAACATATTATGATCGTCCACCATCGTCCATCATGCTCACTATAATGATAATAACGTGAGGACCAATTCATTCTCTGTTTGTGGCAGTGAAGTTAATATGCAGCATTGGAGAAAAAAAATCAAGTGAATGTACTTAAGTTGTGTTCCACCGCTATTAATTGTGTAATACTTTAGATTAAAAGTGTACATTTGTAACTGAAATCTCTGCTTCTGCATTTAGAAACGGGGACAAAATGTTCAAAGACTTGCACAAATGTTCACGATTTTTGAAAAAATAGGTGAGTGCCGTGCTGTGAGCTTGTATATCTGCTATTTTTTTTTTTTTTTAAATAGTTAAAGCATATTGTCACTGTCGGGCAGAAACCTCGTATCTCCAAGTTTCAAATTTGTATGTTTTTTCACCAAGTAAAAGCCCTGCTTCACCATACAAGGCTGCTGCACAAAAGTCGTGAAAACAGCCGATCTACAAGCACACAACGCCTCGCGGTGCGAGGCGTTGTGTGCTTGTAGATCTGCTCTTTTCACTAGTTTAGTTCATTTTCAAAATGATAAATATATAACGAACGGTCTTGGACATACAAGGTTTCCATCCGACAACGTCAATAAAGATTTGCGTTCAGGCCTACATGATTGAATGGGTCAGAGTCAGACTGGGAGTTCACAGCTCTGCTGCGCGTCCTATCGGATACTTCCACCCGGTCATTTAATATGTTATTTACATTGGATTTAGGGTGTAGTCTACAGTACAGTATTTTATCTGTCATGAGCAGAAAAGCAGAAAACATGTTGGTGCAAAGCTCAGCGTTTCACCAGCTTGTCCGGCGTTGCACTCGGCTTGTCACCTGACGACGTGGTGTTATTTTGGTAGCCACTGTTGACCGGGTTATATCCTGGGTGAAAGTGATGGGTACAACGCAACACATTTCAAATCCCTCTCTCTCTCTCTCTCTCTCTCTCTCTCTCTCTCGCTCTCTCTGATGTCAGAAGAAACCATGCAAGGCACCAACCTGCACATGGGGAGCGGTTAGGGGTTCAGAGTCTTGCTCAAGGACTCTTTGACATTAACATACATCAGTGACAGCACACTGTGCAAACAGTGCTACTACCTTGTGGGTTTCATCTGACTGCACCGGACACACAGGGGACATCTGTAATAATAATAATAACCCTTTCCACCACAGCTGGAAGCTGCGTCCCCATGGCGAGCAGAGAGCCAAGGGCAACGGTGAATATATAAATGGTTTTAATCCCAGTAGGAACACAATGTTGGTGCTTTTATTTGTTGTAAGGATGGAGGCCATACATGGGCAACTGGCGGCCCGGGGGCCACATGCGGCGGCGGCCCCCACCTTCACTTAATGCGGCCCTCAGCAGGTTAATATCAAACAATCATATATTACTGATTTCAGCTGTTACAATTCCAAATATGCAAACATGTCCCAATTAAATGTACTTAAGTCTATGGTATAGTAGTAGCTTAATGACTAACCCTAACCCTAACCCTAAATGCATTTGAAATTAAAGTTACATTTCCGGATTCCAATTAAAAAATAACAAAACATTATTCAGGATTCCAATTCAAAAGAAGCAAAAACAGCAGATCTACAAGCTATCGGCTATTTTTTGCTTCTTTTGTATGACATATACTAGAATGACAAAGTAGGACGTAGCAATGTGGCCCTCTGGAGTGAAGTTGGAAATATAGTGGCCCTCTCCATCATCAAAGTTACCCACCCCTGATGTCGGCTATAGTGCCCCGCCGCCCCCCCCCCCCAATAGACAAGCTCTTTTATTTTAAAGAGCAGGAAACCACCAGTGTCACTTTACGCAAACCAGGTGTTTTGGTCATAGTGTTCTGTGTTAGCCTGGAGGAGGTTATGCTAACCAGATGTTTTGGTCATAGTGTTCTGTGTTAGCCTTGGAGGAGGTTTTGCTAACCAGATGTTTTGGTCATAGTGTTCTGTGTTAGCCTGGAGGAGGTTTTGCTAACCCGGAGCCGACCATCACGGCCCTGTCGTGCCGTGAAACATAATTAAAAAAATCACACCCAATGTGAAGTGAGCGGTGGTCGTGCTTGCATAACGTCTTCAGACTAGGATATAAGTCTAGGATGTACAGGCTACAGACACACACACACATTGCTATGGCAAAACATGACAGGAATCTGGCTACAGACACACACACACACACAGCCATGCTATGGTGCGGTTTACCACCGCTCAAAAAGAGAATGGATGTCTATGAGAAATGTACGCTGCTCGATGACGTCAGCGCCCAATGGAAACGGATCGGCGAGTCTCCCTTCACTTGCAGCCCGACGCTAGTCCAGGATGAGCACACTACCGCCCTGTTCTGAAATCCTGAAGAAGTTCAGTATAAGCACCTTAAGTGTTAACAAGTTACTTTTCAAAGTAACGTTAGCCAACAATGTCAGTGATTCTAGTAAGTCAGGGTGCTGATATTGTTGCATGTTGGCTCACCTGTTACACCAGTGGGTCTGAAGGTGTGGTCCAGGGACCACACTTTGAGGGTTCCAAATGACCCCTTAAAATGTGTGTAACTCTAAGAGTGTACTAATCTCTCGAGACAGCCTCAGAGAACGCTACGCTACTGAGTCTGTCATAGACGAAAATCACAGGAGGGATTTTGGGCGGAACCCAAGTCTGGAGACAGGCAGCGCTTTTGCCCAATCAAACATAGTGGGCGGGATCTAATGTGTGCGTCGACTATGCATTCCCCCTCACGATGGAAACAAACCATCTTTCAAGTTGTACACATATCTTGGGCAGCTAAATAAATCCCTCTGTAGTCTATATAGACAAGCGAATTGCCCCATTTAAATATTCATTGACCCACCCGGTTTTCCACACAATTTATGGGTTTCACATTGCCACTTTCAATTATTTGCACAATCAAAGAATGCTTTTGGAAATCGTTGTGCATAACAATAGAATTAAATGAAAGGAAGAATGGCATACAAACTACATTTGTTATTCTACAGTAAAGTGCAGCAATATATGAATTTAGATTAGTGTATTGTTATTATTAGTATAGAGTAAATGTAAACGTTGCAACTTCTAGTCTAAAAGACTCATGTATTAAATTATTATATTATAAAACATACATTAATTAACTAGCCCTATTTTATTCCTAGACAGGCTATTTAAAAATAGCTGATCTACAAGCTCACGTGTCGCATCGCAACGTGTTGTGAGCTTATAGATCTGCTTTTTTCAAACATTTTCTACTTTTACTTTTAGTACTTTAAGTATATGTTGATGCCAATACTTGTGTACTTTTACTCAAGTACATTTTGAAACAGAATTTTACTTGGAACAGAGTATTTCTACATTGCAGTATTGATACTTTTACTTAAGTAAAATATTTGAGTACTTTTTACACCACTGATTACGATTGTACACTCTCTTTTGAGAAAGTAAAGCATAAATGTATAAAGCGCATGGCCAAAAACATGTACACTATCACTCGATTTCTTTTAAAGAATCCGCTCCGGCCGTTTGCTGTATTCATACACCAACACTGAGCTAGAAAGGAACGCCCATAAACGTCACATCCGCTTTGAGCGTGGGGGAAAACAAACCGCCTTTCCCCATCTAACATATAATTTTCCGAATGTCTGTCTGTCTGAGTGTCTGTCTGTCTGAAACCGCGTTTCTCCTCAGTGGCTGGAGCAATTGATCTGAAATCGCATCACCATCAGCATATGAACACACCTGACATAACTGTGAAGCCCGTTTGTCACTTTCACAAATCGTATGCTGTATAATTGCATTTTTATGGTGTATCTATATCTATTTAGCCTACAGTACCTTTTGTGACCACACATGTTAAGGGAGGGGCGCTGTTGTTCAGGCCATGCACAATCACACACAAACCCACACACACACACACACACACGGGGGGGGGGGGAGTGTGTGTGTGTGCAGGCAGGCAGGCAGGCGGGCGGGCGGGCGGGGGGGGGGGGGGGGGGGGGGGGTGGTTCTGGCCCTGTTACAGATGTTGTCCAAAATCATGCAGATCGGTACACAGTATCTCTGTAGCCGTTAAATGGAACGGGTATTTCTTACATTGATGCTCCTACATATTAGCATGCAAGCACCAGTTAAAGTTACTTTCCATCCCTCATATACTGTGTGCACAGTGCACATCCCATAATCCACACACTGCACATCATTTCGGAGCTCATATCTTTGAACGGGTAAGGGCTAGTTGAGTTAATACAGCGTAAACAGTACACTATCGTTTTAATCACGTTCAGAGCGATTTTTTTGGACGATAAAACACTCGACAGCCAAGAAAAATCCATCAGAAGGCCTTCTGGAACGCAATCGTTCACTCGCCGTCGTAAAGTTCACTTATTATTAAGATAACAAGCCTATTATGGATGACTGATTGATTGATTGAACGCACCGCTGTGCAGCACGGAGCTACTGTACCTCACCACCTCGTCTAAACTACTACTTCTGCCTCATCAAAACCTCTGGAATAAAACGGGACCCAATTTTACTCTTTATACGTTGACCACATATTCAGTCTACTACACCAAATCTATTTTTGCCAATCTATGCCGTGCCAAAAATCAACAAGCTCGCACATAGGTTGGACCCCGGTTATCTTCTCCCTGGCATATAGGATATAGAAGTCGGAGTTCAAGTGGTTTGTAATCAGAGTCAGATTAATATATTCCCCGCAAATTACACAAGCACTGACTGAGATGGAGATCTGTCGTTTCTGTAGGCTATCCAAGTTACACAACCATGAGATGAGATCGGAGATCTGTTTTTCTCTCCATCTACTCTACTCCCTGTGTTACAAAAAAAACATGTTTGCACATGTATGCAGTGTTCATTTCAATCCTGGTAGAGACACTAATATTAATATGAGATATGATCAATTAAACGTGCCACAATATAAATCCAACAGCCAGGCCCATTAGTCGTCAATAGATTTGAAACGTGAATATGGTCTAAATCCATTCCCATTGCCTAATACACTTACAATGGCATCCTCCTCCTGTGTCCTTCCCGTACGTGTTCCATGAACATCATTGCTGAATTAATGGCCTTTGTTTTTTGATATTGTGATTAGTGTAATTGATCATGTTCATGAAAATGTGAAAGTGTGTCTCTTACCAGGTGATTAAATCAGTCAGATAACCATGGCATTGATCCGACCAGTCCTATAAGGACAACAATTAATCCCGATGCTATTGCAGATAGTTTTTTGTCCAGGCATTTGCAGTAAGGAATCAATGTAATTAAGTGGTTTATAATCAGACTCAGATTATCCCCCGTGCATGTGTCAGAGTTGCACAATATAAGCACCCGTGGTCCCCCTCTTCCCTCTATGCTACAAAACCTGTTTACATTATGTCTTTAATCACCTGGTAGAGACACAATTACAATATATGATCAATTAAACTTACTCTAATATCAAAAAACAACAGTCGTTAAGTCGTCAATGTTGTTTATAGAACACATCGTAGTGAGTTCAAGTAGGATAGAGACCTGATCTTTGAATATATGGCAGGATCGACGCCAGTTTAAAAGTATTTTCTGCAGGTTTGAAACTATTTAGGATAGGATTGTGTTGTGTTGCGTTGTGTCAGTGTGTAAATCCTTGCATGATAACAAGCTGTTAATGGCTGTAGACAACTGGAATTCATTTAATGTGCTCTATAACCATCATTGATTAATTAATGCTTTTCGTTTTTTGATACGATAAGTTTAATTTATCATAAAAAAAATGTAACAGTGTCTAATACCAGACGGATAGTCTAGATAACCCATGGTCTTTGATGATGCGACCTGTCCTTAATAATATCAGACAATATTTAATTCCAACGCTGTTTAATTTTAAATGCATCATTTTTTGTCCATTGGCAACCAAGGAATCAATGTAAGACATTGCAATTAATTAAAACATCGCTATACTATTAAAAAATCGGATTTGAAAACACGGAAAACCCCATTCTACTAATGGGGGTTGTTAAATATTTCCCCCACGCTTGACTCCGCCCCCAACTATGACGCGCTGATGACAAAGCTCTGTGTTGGTGTATAGCATTGTTGGCAGGAGACCTACCTCAATGGCCCGTACTTCACGCATCACTCGAGGTCGCGGCGTCATGGGGCCTTCTGGGACGACTTCATTTTCCCCCACAGCTTTTAGTGATAATTATTTTGACAATTTCTATGAACGTCTCCTGATTGTGGTTCCTGATTGTGCCTATACATCTTATCTTACCCATCATCAAGTTGTAGCTACACTGTACATTTTCGTTTCTGATATAAAGTAGGCTACTATAAAGCGAATTATTCATTGACCCACCATTTCAATCTAAATGGGTTTCACATTGAAAGTGGCATTCTTTGATTTTCACAAGCCATTGACACATTCCAACACAGCTTATTTAAATGCAGATCGCATGTAGTCTATGCTAAACAGTCACAACCTCTCATTAGCTTTTCAGTCCATCCATGTACAGTAAGCTTTATAATTATAGCTTCATACTAACATTAACATTAAATATTAAGAGTACCATAGGCATACACATTAAGCAACATTATATGTGCATAGAACGATACATAACATTTGTTAATCAAACCAAATGTTTATTATACAGAGAGAATCATACACATTGTAAACGTAGTATACAGTAGGCCTACATAAATGCAACGTAACTGTAGGGTTTATTCTATAAACAATACGGCTAACCATCATCAAATAAAATGAAAAAGAGTCTGTTATTGAGAGATTATTCTATAAATAAAAACGACCTGTTTATTTCATAGCATAACATCATCTTGTGTGACACAGGACAAGATATTGAAAAATAGCGTACAGTCACTACTACACTTATTTGAACACCTTGGTTACATTCTGCATAATGGGTAGCCTACTTTGAGTACTACTTTCTGTTTTGGTACATTTTGATACCAATACTTTTACTCAAGTACATTTTGAATACAAGACTTCCACTTACATGCAGTATTGCATGATACTTAAGTAAAGAATGCAAGTACTTTCCCCAGGCAGTAGGCCTATGCACGCTAGTATTAGTAAAATCACACATCACAGCTAGAAACTTGCTACAGGTGTCTTTTGTTTAAAAGACGGTCGTATGCTAACACGCTAGCTTACTGCAGTTAGCCAAGTTGTAATGTACACTATCATAACATCCCATATTGATTTAAAACATCAATCCACTGTATTGCAACACACCATGACATCCGAGGCTATATAAACGTTTGCTTAATGTGGGTAAATTCGTCGTGTCTTGGTCACTGGTCAGTAGCAGATGGGGTCCTTGTTAATTCTCTCTGGGAAAGCAGGATACCAGGCTTTTTTCCAAATCCAGGCAGCAAAACAACTCGCCGTCGTCGCCGATCAAGTACTTCAAACAAATGTGCTGAAGAGGTTTTAATCGTTCAATATTGTGCAACTGAGAAACTCTTGTAAGCACGCTAGAAAACAGTTCCTCGTCCACAGTAGCAACCATGTTGCGTCGTTGTTGTTATTGTCTGTTGTGTTCCGTGTGTAGTAGAGTAGCAGTTCCGCTATAGCAGTTTCGGGAGGGAACCAAACCAAGGAGCGGACCAGGCTTACAAGCGGAACTAGTTTTAAAATTCGTTCTCAACCGGGGAATTCCATGTATCCCCGCCCCTTTTTCTCTCTAACCCAGAGTCAAAGGAAGAGAGACAGACCGATAGGTGTCGCACTTTCTTCTTTGACGATGGGTTCCCAGATTGAGAGTGTACAAATGGATACCATGGGTCTATGTGATGCTGCTGAAGCATAAGGAAGAAGAAAGATGTGGTTGCCATGACTATATTCTACAGCAAGCTAACTGTCATGTGAAGCTCGACCAATCCTCGACCTAACACCGAGAATGCTGCTTCCATGAGTTTAGGAAACCAAACGGCCTGTTGTGAACGAACACCAGGCCTGGTGAGACGAGGTTAGATTCTGACTGGTCATTCAAGGCATTCTGATGGCGCGCACGTTCTTCCTGCCCTTCTGTGATCGGCTGTTCTTCTTTAATAGTGTGGTTGCTTTAGGCAACACATTCTAGTTCTAGCTTTAGGGTTAGGAAAGCAAACCCTAAAGTGGAAACCACTAGAAGAAGTGGCGTCGCTTTGTTTTGGTTCCCCCTGTTCGTTTCCCCAATCAATCCCCATTGAGAGCAGGGGAATCATTTTGGGGTTAAAACCGAATCCAGTTTGATCTTTCCGTCAAATTGTAGTCCTTTGAGGACTACAACATGACGTGTTGTGGTTTCCGCTCCCAACCGGATACACCCCCGAAAAGTGAAGTGATCCCAGATTAGTCAAAAATAAATCAAAGTGCACTTACAGGTGGCTGCAATTTGCAATTCACCCCTTTAAAAATTCCAAGCCTGCGCACCGAGATCTCCGAGTCCCGGGTCGACGTCAGCTGCCCCGAGTGCCCGGCGCACTTCCTCCCGCACGATATCCGAAAGATCCTGGCTGGTGGCGAGCGGGCCCTGGTGGAGAGGTACGAGGAGAGCAGGAGGAGAAACGAGGGCTTCGCGCTGAGGAGGTGTTTGGCGGCCGACCCGGACTGCCGCTGGTGCCCCGCACCCGACTGCGGCTATGCCGTCATCGCCCCCGGCTGCGGCCGCTGCCCGAAGATCACGTGCGGGCGCGAGGGCTGCCACACGGACTTCTGCTACGGCTGCAGGCGGCGCTGGCATCCCGACCAGACGTGTGACGTGGCAGCGGCAGGGGAGGCGGAGGAGAGGAGGGCTGGCGACGACATGCCGTGCCCTCGCTGTGCGTCCTACATCAGCAAGACGGACGGCTGCGATCACATGACCTGCACGGTCTGCGGCTGTGAGTTCCACTGGCTGTCCATGGAGCGGGACTGTTTTTTCATCGTAATTGGCATCGCATTTGTCACATTTGTCACATTAGTGAGCATTGCCACCGTTTGTGAGCATTGCCACCATCCGCTGGGGTGACTCTCTGTGATTGCGTCACCTGTGATTCACCCTTGTAAGTCAGCCGTGTCTAATTGGTCCCTGACTGACTAGTCTCGCGAGACCAGACTGTTGCCTCCGCGATTTGGCCAAATGCTCCCGGCATACAGTCTGGCAAACGGAAATAGAAACGATGAGTGTGAGATAAAGCGGATGTGACGCAACCGCTCCCTTGGTGCAGTAGCAATAACATGTCCTACTGGAAGTGTTATGTCTCCTTTCAATATTTCTGGGGGTGTTATTTCGTCTTTCTCTGGTGTTATTAGTGTTACCTTCATGATGTTTTCTTAAACGTTTTCTTAAACGTTTTCTTAAACTATACACTCATAACAAGAATAGGCCGCTCGAATGACTTTGTCTGAGCTATTGTGTTTCTGTTATGTTTCCAATGGGACTACAGTTCAGTGCAGCAGCGGCTACTTCCGATACTCGCCGTTCGGGAGCTGCCGTTCCAGACTCTATATAGCATTCGGAGATTGTGGAATAGTTGTCTGGCTACGCAAGACTACTGACTGACCAACCAGCAGGCTCTTTCGCCTTTTTTTATGTTGAATTTGCTAAAACATCATTTTTGGAGAAATAAAAACATTTAAAAAACATGCCCGGTCACTATACTGCACCTGAGAGGCAGAGGCTCCTTTTTACTGAAACCAAGATTAAAATGAGAATTGAACACATAGAATAACAATAAGAAGCAATTGAATTTCAATGGTAGTGGATGGAGAGAAAGGACTTTTGTCCCACCAAGACACAGCAACCAATGGGTGCGAAGAGGGCCGGGACAACAGGCGGGACTTGACAAAGGGTGGCCTATCAAAATTTAAATCGCCGGGGTGGGCAACTTTGATGATGATGGAGAGAGGGGCCACTATATTTCCTCTCTCACTCTCACACTCTTTGTCCCTTTTATGCCCATATATGTGTAGCAGGATGGGCGTAGTTCCCACGGTCCATCCTCCGCCCACTCATCAGTGGGCTGATTGCTAACCGTATATAGGTTGCACAACTCCTGACAGAGTCAGGTCTGTCTCTGCTCACCTGGTGCCACGCTGGTCGTGTGTACTCTGACACTAACCGTGTATACTGAAGTAACGCTGGCCGTTGGGCTACAGCAGTGCCTTGGTCTTGCTTAGCGCAGGTATGTCTCTCCGTCTTGCTGCTTAAGAAATTGCCAGTGTATGCTGCGTAGTGTACTTGAACTTGACTGTGACTGTGTTATCTTTTTAGCTTTGTGCTACAGTACAAACACTCAGCCTGGAGCTGCTCTGTTGTGCGGGAACTATTGCCACGCACATCAGGTATGTTGGTAGTCCTCCCTCTCCACAGTATATGTTCATTTGGTGTCTTCACCAGGTTAAACATTGGGCTATGTTCTGTGTTTACAGTTTGATAACTTACACCCGGGGGCCGCTGCGCGGACGGGACATTGTGTGTGCCCGCCCATGCTAAAAGTGGTAGGTTCACTGTTCATCTCTCTGCGCTTGGCTCTATGAATATAAGTATTATTAAATGGTATGTTAACCCGGCCACTTGTTATTGCAGGGCCGGTGACACAACTGCTGCTTTGCCATATTAATGATTGTGACCACATTCCATTGACATCCTAGCCGTGGAACCGAGCCTTCCGCTCTACACTAATGCCATAGCGTCATCCTAATATGGTGCTCTTGTTTTATCATTTCCAAGTTGGTTCTATTTATTTAGTTGTGTTATAAGCTTAACCACTTGTTATTTGAAACTCCCAAGTCACACCTTTTGGTCCCTCAACTCTGGTGTGGAACACCATTGTCCAGTTTTATTATGGAATGTCTGATATATTTTATTAGTGACCACTGTGTATAATAAAGACTATGTATTTTGATACCTGGAGCCATGTTTCTGCCTTGCTTGTATTGATGTAAAACGAACTTGTGTGTTCCTTTTGTAACTCAAGGTGTTTAAAGTAACTAATTCTATCATAACTATTTCCTGGGGCGCAACTCCCCAGGTGGCGTTGTCTGGCATAACCTAATTAAATATACCACTTTGTCACATTTGACGTGGGTCGGCAGGATACACCATTTAAAGGCATAGTGCAGAGACATGGTATTTAATTTGTTTTATTCTTATTATGTGTTACTTTTTAAGAACATCTTTTATCCTTGGGAAAACAAGCTGTCGGATTGGGTTGTTGTGTTTTGTATTCATCTATATTAATTTGTGTTTTTTTTTTTTTTCTCTCTCTCTCTTTTTGTGTAAGCAAAGCAGCAGTGTGTCACAGTGTCAGTGGACGTGAGAGGACCCATTGGTCACCTAAACGGGCTCCCTGGTTTCTGCTTCAGGATCTGGGTTATTACTCAATTTGGTCGTAAGTCTTGAACATTTTCTGTAATCGCCATGGAGGCGGAGCTACAGGAGCTCAGAGAGGTAGCTCAGTTAAAGACAGATAACTATTCATTGAGACAAGAGCAGAGAGATGCACAGCCAGGTAATGGTATTGTCCCTAATGTGTTTGTCCCACCTCCTTCTACAACCTCTTTGAGTGGTGCCAGTGTTGTTGCACCAGAAAGATTGGTCTTTGTGCCACGAGATAGAAAGTGCCCTTATTTCAGTGGCAGGTTTGGTGTAAGTGTAAATGAATGGGTGGAGGAGGCACAGGCTTGTATGCGGCGTGCTCGCTGTCTTTCGGCCATAGACCAAGCTTTCTTTCTATTTGATCATCTGGAGGGAGAGGCACGAGAGGAGATAAAATATCGCCCTGCTGTGGAGAGGGAGGACCCCAACAAAATCATTGGCATTTTAAAAGACCTTTATGGGTGTTCACAGTCCTACGTAGCTTTACAGGAGGCATTTTACAGCAGGAGGCAGCAAGATGGAGAGACATTGCAAGAATTCTCTCTCGCTCTGATGAGCTTGATGGAGAAAGTTAAACAACGCACTCCAGCCGGCATGTTTAATGCCGATGCTGTGATGCGTGATCAGTTCATAGAGCACCTCTTGGACAGAGAGCTTCGATGGGAGCTGAAGCAGCTCCTACGCAGTCGTCCAACTATGACACTGCTGGAGGTTAGAGAGGAAGCTGTTCATTGGGAACGGGCAGGCAGGTCAGGTGGTGCGAGGCATTATGGCATTCAATACGCTGTTCACGGCAGGGGGCACCCGGCAACCGGTGACTTGCCTCAGTGTGCCGAGTTAAGTGAGTTAACAGAGATGCTAAAATGTCAACAGGAGCAATTGAACCAGTTAATGCAGGTTGTGGCTCCATTACCAGGTACCCATCAAACTCATAATTTCCCCCGTGCTGGTCTTGTAATATGTAGAAGGTGTCAGCAACCTGGCCATTTAGCCAGGAAGTGTAGAGGTCGGCGGGTTCTTCCCTACCCTGAACAGCTGGCAGTTTCACCAGAGCAAGTAGCGCGGGTTACTCAGGCTGCGGTTACCGCATTGCCTGGTCATAGCTTATCTGACTTACATACTCTGCAAAGTGCTGATGTCGTCATGCAGGAAGTATTGGGGTACTGGAGGCAGAAGGCACGTCCCGGTGCGGTACAGCGTAGCCAGATGTCTAAGCCAGCTTTAACTCTGTTGGGCCAATGGAACCGCTTTGTTGAGAAAGATGGTGTAGTTTATCGTAAGGTTTTCCATTCAAATGGTAAGGAAAAGTCATTCCAGTTGATCTTACCCGCTGCTCTGAAAGATGAGGTGTTGACACAGTTATATCAGGAACATGGGCATCAGGGTGTGGAGCGCACCACAGAGTTGGTGAGGCAGCGGTACTACTGGCCTGGTATGGCTGCAGATGTGGCACGCTGGTGCCTAGAAGGTGAAAGGCGTCAGGTGGCCAAAACCACTCGACCAGAGGCATCAAGCTTCAGGGGTGATTGTCTCGCTTCCCAGCCCAACGAGATTGTGGTTGTTGAGTTTACAGTGTTGGAACATTCTCGGACAGGGTTGGAGAATGTCCTGGTCATAACCGATGTATTTAGTAAATACACACTGGCGATCCCTACTAGGGATCAAAGGGCATCCACTGTTGCCCAGGTCTTGGTGAAAGAGTGGTTCTATAAACTGGGAGTCCCTGGGCGTATCCATTCTAGTCAGGGTCAATATTTTGAAATGTCCTTATTCCAACAGCTGTGTAGCCTTTACGGAATTGAAAAATCCCCCCCTACCTCGTACAACTCTGCTGGCAACAGACAGGGTCAATGCTTTAATCCCACTCTACACAAGCTCTTGCGTACTTTGCCCACTTCCCGTAAGAGGGATTGGGTTGACTGTCTCCCGCAGACGCTCTTCTGTTACAACATCACCCCCCATCAGGCCACGGGCGAGACCCCTTATTTTTTGTTGTTCGGTCGGGCACCTCGTCTGCCGGTAAATTTTCTTTTGGGGAGGGTTCCTGAACCGGTAACAGGTAGTGTAAATAGTTGGGTAAGTGAACATAAGACCCGGCTTCGTATGGCGTTTGAGGGTGCCCGGGACCATTTGACTGTGGCAGACTGTCGGAAAGCGCAACATGACCACAGGGTAGTTGGAGATCACAACCCCGGTCAGACTGTGTTCACCATGGCACCTGTGAGGGAACCAGGTCAGGTAAAACAATTTTACGGTACAGTTAACAAAAGCCTGTTTGGAAGAGAGTCTCCTGTCGTCCCCCCCTTAAGTAATCAACAGGCTAGATCACTATCTTTGGGGGCGGAGGACTTCCATGATGGTGACTTGTTTTTTCTGGCCTCAGAAGTGCCTCAGTCCCATTTGATTTTGCCTACAGTTATGTGTCCAACAGGGGCTCCCCAGTGTCCTTCTGGCCAGCCAGATTGCATTTTGAATGAGCCTGTTAATTCAGTTAACCCTAACCCCGCTGTGCAGGTAGCTTTATCTTTGGAACCCTCTGTTTCGCGGTTAGACGAACCGCTTAACAGAGACATTGATCAACAGGTGAGTCCAGAGTGTGGGGAAACTTATGATGGTGAGTCAGTCCCCATTGCTCTGGTGGCTCTTGAACCATCTGCGGTTGTGCCTGTGGACTCGCACACCCTTGCACCTACCATCTTAGTCGAGTCCAGCATGGTACTTCCACTCCCTAGATCACTGGTTTCTCAATTTGACGATACATCAGATAGTAGTGAGGCTGTCCAACGTAGAACTTCGAGGTCTACAGCTGGCCAGCATTCCAACCCTTATCATCTTCCCCAGGCAGTGGATAGAGGGCCTGCACTTATGGATTCTCCTGTGTTGGCCTTGAATGCTGTCTCAGCTTGGTATAGACTCGGGTAAGTCATCGTCGGGGCGACTATGCAGTTGTTGGGGATGGATTGTAGCAGGATGGGCGTAGTTCCCACGGTCCATCCTCCGCCCACTCATCAGTGGGCTGATTGCTAACCGTATATAGGTTGCACAACTCCTGACAGAGTCAGGTCTGTCTCTGCTCACCTGGTGCCACGCTGGTCGTGTGTACTCTGACACTAACCGTGTATACTGAAGTAACGCTGGCCGTTGGGCTACAGCAGTGCCTTGGTCTTGCTTAGGGCAGGTATGTCTCTCCGTCTTGCTGCTTAAGAAATTGCCAGTGTATGCTGCGTAGTGTACTTGAACTTGGCTGTGACTGTGTTGTCTTTTTAGCTTTGTGCTACAGTACAAACACTCAGCCTGGAGCTGCTCTGTTGTGCGGGAACTATTGCCACGCACATCAGGTATGTTGGTAGTCCTCCCTCTCCACAGTATATGTTCATTTGGTGTCTTCACCAGGTTAAACATTGGGCTATGTTCTGTGTTTACAGTTTGATAACTTACACCCGGGGGCCGCTGCGCGGACGGGACATTGTGTGTGCCCGCCCATACTAAAAGTGGTAGGTTCACTGTTCATCTCTCTGCGCTTGGCTCTATGAATATAAGTATTATTAAATGGTATGTTAACCCGGCCACTTGTTATTGCAGGGCCGGTGACACAACTGCTGCTTTGCCATATTAATGATTGTGACCACATTCCATTGACATCCTAGCCGTGGAACCGAGCCTTCCGCTCTACACTAATGCCATAGCGTCATCCTAATATGGTGCTCTTGTTTTATCATTTCCAAGTTGGTTCTATTTATTTAGTTGTGTTATAAGCTTAACCACTTGTTATTTGAAACTCCCAAGTCACACCTTTTGGTCCCTCAACTCTGGTGTGGAACACCATTGTCCAGTTTTATTATGGAATGTCTGATATATTTTATTAGTGACCACTGTGTATAATAAAGACTATGTATTTTGATACCTGGAGCCATGTTTCTGCCTTGCTTTTATTGATGTAAAACGAACTTGTGTGTTCCTTTTGTAACTCAAGGTGTTTAAAGTAACTAATTCTATCATAACTATTTCCTGGGGCGCAACTCCCCAGGTGGCGTTGTCTGGCATAACCTAATTAAATATACCACTTTGTCACATATGGAAATCCCTGATCCCTGATTTTTTTTTTCAGCAGCAGCAGAAAGGAAAGATTGCAGCCAAAAACATAATGTTACACTATGTACCAAACGTATAGTTTCCTCCTGTCTTTATGGAAAGTGAAAGATTTCAAAGGAGGGATAGAAAAAAAATCAAACCCAGGGTTGACGT
Source organism: Nannobrachium achirus (assembly GCF_963921795.1). Classification (NCBI taxonomy): domain Eukaryota; kingdom Metazoa; phylum Chordata; class Actinopteri; order Myctophiformes; family Myctophidae; genus Nannobrachium; species Nannobrachium achirus. The sequence continues at coordinate 67,513,005 of NC_137818.1, read as the reverse complement.
GAGCAGTGGTGCATGTGTGTGTGTGTGTGTGTGTGTGTGTGTGTGTGTGTGTGTGTGTGTGTGTGTGTGTGTGTGTGTGTGTGTTGCAGTTCATTTCAGGGTCAAGGCATGCGTGCGTGTGTGTGAGTGCGTGTGTGCATGTGACGCAACAGCGCCACTTGGTCACACCAATGGTATTGCAGCTCATACTCAGGCTACATACCCACACGCACGCACGGATAGTACACACACACACACACACACACACACACACACACACACACACACACACACACACACACACACACACACACAGAGACACACACACACACACACACACACACACACACACACACACACTAAGGAGACGGTGAGGGTCTAACCATAAATACATTTAGAGAGAGAGAGAGAGAGAGAGTTACCATAGCAACTGAATGAGAGAAAAGGTATGTCAGACGAGATGCGCGAGAGATGTGTGTGTGTGTGTGTGTCCGTGTGTCCGTGTGTGTGTGTGTGTGTGTGTGTGTGTGTGTGTGTGTGTGTGTGTGTGTGCAATGCATGTGCGCGTGTGTGCGTGTGTGTGTGCGTGCGTGCGTGAGAGAGAGTTTCCCCTGTGATCACACGTGCACATCATTTCAATTCCCTTTGATCCGTGCCGAGGCCATGACCAATGATGTGTCACTTTCAACACGTGTGTGCGTGTGTGCGTGTGTGTGTGTGTGTGTGTGTGTGTGTGTGTGTGTGTGTGTGTGTGTGTGTGTGTGTGTGTCTGTGCGTGCGCCTGTGTGTGTCATGTTATATTGAAATTCTTTATTTAGGATTAACCCCTTGAGATGAACCATCTCGTTTTCAAGGAGCTCCTTCTACAAAATACACTTTTTTCACATTTAGACAAGAAGTGTACAGACAATTCGATCAACATACAAAACAAACAGAACAGTAAGCAAAACAGTAAACAAAACAAAACAAAACATACACAACAAACAGCCACAAAAGTACACATATAGCACATATATAATCATTTCGTTATAGATCTATTGTAGTGATGAATGAGCAAAACATAATGATTAGTTAAAACATGAACAGGTGGTCTCAAAGTGAGAGGACAGTGTGGTTTTAAACAGTTTAAAAGATGTTATTGAACGGATATGAACAGGTAGGTTGTTCCAATCTGAAGGAGCTTTGAACATAAATGATTTTTTAGCAACTGATGTCGACACAACCGGAACTTCAAAATAAATCTGTGAACAATGTCTTAGCTGATGTGTGGTAGTCAAACGTTCGAAATATTGTTTTAAGTACTGTGGATAATGAAAGTGATAACATTTAAAAATGAACTGCAGCCAGTGTTGCTGTCTTCTTAATGTGGGAGATGGTATATTGAGAGTTTCATACAGGGTGCAGTGGTGGGTCATATATGGAGAATCAAGAGCAAATCTGCATAAACGGTTATAAACTGAGTTAAGTGGAAGAAGGTTTGTTTTGGGAGCCGTTTGATAGACCACATCAGCATAATCAAGAATTGGAAGTATGAGTTGTTGAACAAGTTTCTTTCTGACTGTATGTGTAAAGCATTTTTTGTTACGGTAGAGGACACCAGTGCTAAAGTTGATTTTTCTAATGATGTGATCGATATGACATTTAAATGATAGACATGAATCAAGCCAGAGTCCAAGATATTTAATTTGATCAACTCTATGCAGTATTGTACCATCAAGACAAGAAATATTGTATGATTGATTTTGAGTTTGTGATTTAATATTCTGAGCCGTCCCAAAGAGCATTGTATTTGTTTTAGTTTTGTTGATTATTAATTTATTATCTGAAAGCCATGATTCAAGAGTATTGAAGTTTAGTTGAAGTGATGACTGAATTTGTAATAAGTTGGTTTTTGATGTGTATATAACTGTGTCGTCTGCATAGAGTTGAACATTACAGTCAGAGAAGATTGAAGGAAGATCATTGATAAAGATGGAGAAGAGAAGTGGACCTAGGGTTGAGCCTTGAGGCACACCACGTTCCTGCACTGCTAAATCTGAAGTACTGCCCTGGATGACAACACATTGTTTTCTATTATGTAAATAGGAGTTGAACCACAGTAGGGCATTACGTGACAGTCCGATAGAATAGAGTTTGTCTAGTAGAAGATAGTGATCAACCAAATCAAATGCTTTGGTAAGGTCTATGAAAATTGCACCTGTGAGTTCGCTATTGCCTGATGAAGAGTAAATATCATTGGTGAGTTTTATTAGAGCAGTAGTTGTAGAATGATTTGAACGAAAACCAGATTGAGAAGGTGATAGAATATTGTGTTTAGAAAGATAATTGGACAGTTGAATATAAATTAATTTTTCAAAAACTTTAGCTATTGAGCAGATAATTGAGATTGGTCTGTAGTTGTTGGGATCCAGTTCATTACCAGCTTTGTGCAGTGGAGTGATACGTGACCACTTCCAGATAGAGGGTATGTCGTGGGTTGAGAGAGATAGATTGAAAAGATCACAGAGAGGGTACATGAGAATGTGTTGAGCAAGTTTAAGGAATTTGCTTTCCACACCATCTAGGCCGGGGCCACTGCTTACTTTTAGGTCTTTGATGGCATTCAGAACCTCAACAGGTGTAATTCTTTTAAAATGAAATGTGCTGTGGCAGGGAGGTGTATTGTTAGAAACAACATAGGAAGCGGGCGTAGTAGGAGTACAGACTGAGGAAAAATGTTGATTGAAAGCTTGAGCTACTAAGAGAGGATTGTGTAGTATTGTGTTGTTGACTTTTAACTTATTATGATGATCAGTTTTTTCGGATGCATTGGTTAATGTTTTTACTTTTTTCCAAAATTGTTTAGGATTGTTAGAATCCTGGGTAAGGGATACGTTGTAATAGTTTGATTTTGAGTTTCTGGTCATGATTTTACTTTTATTTCTAAGCAGTCTGTATTTCTCCCAGTCGGCAGGTTCCCTTGTTCTACGATACACAGCCCATGCCCTATCTCTCTGCTTGAAGGTGCTAATAAGTTCAGATGTTATCCATGGTAGATGGCTACCCTTGACCTTGACAGTTTTGAAGGGGGCATGTTTATCAATAATATTTGTGAGTTCAGAGTGTAAAAATGACCACGCATCATGAACATTAGAAATGATTTGGTACCGGTCCCAATTAACAGAAATAAGATCATTAATGAATGAATCAACATTGATTTTCTTATCTTGCCTAATTCTGATTAATTTTGGGGGGAGTTTGGGTAATTTAATTTTCCAAATGCAAAATACAGCGCAGTGGTCACTGAGGCAGTCAGACGTAATCCCTGATTTGATTATTCTGTTTGGATGTGTTACCAGAATCCAATCAAGTAGGGATTGGCTTGTGGGTGTAACCCTAGTGGGTTCATTAATTAGCTGTGTTAGGTTCAGATTTTTAATAATAGTTTTTGCACTATTAGAAGATGTTTCCAACCAGTTTTTGTTAAAGTCACCTAAAAGTACAAATTCATTTTTATCTTTAATCGAATTTATGGTGGATACAATACAATTGAAAGATTCAGCAGGAGCTGAAGGGGGTCTATATATATTTCCAATGGTTATGTATTTACTTTCGTGTAGATTGACTTTAACAAAAATACTTTCAAAATGTAAAGGCTCAACAGCAGGTACAATAAGCTCAGAAGCAAGATTAGATGAGACATAAGTGACTACACCCCCACACCTCGTACCTCTATCAGCTCTGTAAAGGACATAATTTGTTAATTTGATTTCGTTATTAGATGTCTTCTTATTGAGGTGGGTTTCTGATAATGTAATTATATTAGGTTTGTGTTGTTCCACCCATGTCCGAAGTGAATCCATTTTTGGTCTGAGGCTCCTAACGTTCATATGTATTATTTTAAGTCCTTTCGTACTATCCATTATGACTTTAAGAGAATACCGTTCCTGTCCCAATCACCAGAATAGATCAATAAACAACAGTAAGTTGAGCAAATACATAGATCATACATGTACAGACAGGCCAGGACGAACAGACATGACACAAACATAGACAACAACATAACAGCAAACAAAAAGCCACCCCTCCCATTCAACCTTAACCCCATAGGCCCAAGGATTTGGGTGGGTAGCCTAAAGACAGATGAGCCACATTTCCCTTGCCAGATAATGAGAATAGAGAGAGAGAGAGAGAGAGAGAGAGAGAGAGAGAGAGAGAGGATATTGCCTGAGGAGAGAGAACAGAGAAAATAAAATAAAATAAGAGATAATAACGGTGAGAAGAGAAAGACAAATGGTAAGACAAAAAGATAATGAGATAATGATGGAAGAAAACACATAAATACACATATCCATATCTAAAGTTATATATATATATATATATATATATACATATATACATATATATATACATACATACATACATACATACATACATACACATACACATACATATATACATACACATACATACACATACATGCACATACATGCACACACACACATACATACATAAACATAAGCAAGCACACATACAAGCAAATACCTACGTATACAGCCTACATACATACTGTAAAGACATGCATGCACACACACGCACACACACACACACACACACCCACACACACCCCGACACACACACACACACACACACACACACATACACACACACACACACACACACACACACACACACACACACACACACACACACACACACACACACACACACACACACACACACACACACACACACTTACATTTGTGACCCTCTTAGGACATTACATAGACTTCCATTCAATTTAATGCAAGTCCTGTGGCCCTACCCTAACCTCTATCCCCAAACCTAACCCCTAACCCTAACTCTAATTCTAACCCTAACCCTAACCCCAACCCTAAACCCAACCCTAATACCTTATTAGGACCTGCTATCGGTCCTCACATTGCCTATTTCTTCCCCAATTCTACTATACTTGATAGGACATCTGGTCCTCAGTAGGTCACAAATGCAAGAACGAACACACACACACACACACACACACACACACACACACACACACACACACACACACGATGAGAGTCCAAAAAAAGTCCAAAAAATGTCATAAAAAAGAGAGGGGGTGGGGGGGGAGCGAGAGAGGGAAAAAAAGGTGTAGGCAAAAGCATGAATTGTGTAACTTATCTTCATCCATGTGTAGTATCCGCGAGAGTGACGTAGTCCAGTCCAAGGCATGGTCCATTGTAGTCATGGCAATGACGACGCTCAGATGACATCATCACCATGCGTCCTCTGTGGAGGCATGCATTTCTCATGCGTTGTTTACAACAACAGCTGATGAGGAATCACTCTGAATGCTCGTTAAATCCTCCGGAGCATCATAAAAAATGTTATCGTCGCCACCACTCAGCCAGTACGTGACCTTAGGGTTTCTATACAGGTTGCCATTGATGTAGAGTTTGTCAACAAAAAGACGAGCAATCCTTTTGCTTTTCCGTGCCTCTGTCATGATCGGGTAGAGCAGCCTCCGTCTTCGCATGATCTCCGATGGAAACTGATCGCTTATGGAGTAGTTGGTATTTTTCAGCTCTCTGCCCTTAGCCATGACAGCTGACTTCATTTTTGAATCGGTGACTTTAGCCACGATAGGACGGGGCTTTTGCTGGTCGCCTCTGGCTTTCCCCAGGCGATGGACTCTGGAGAAGTGAATGGCCTCGGCTTCCTCCGACTTCATCTTCAAATTGGCAACCAGGAAAGCCTTTACGAGTCCCTCGGATTTAAGGTGAGTTTCGTTTGCAACTTCTGATAGCCCGTGAAATATTATGTTGTCTCTCATGCTTCTGCATTGTAGATCCAGAATGTCGTTAGCCATGGTGACAGTATCCTTTTGTAGTTCACTTGTCAGACGCTTGAGGTTATTTACCTCGATCCTGAGTGAGGCATTGTCAGACTTAAGTGTTTCAATGAGAGCGTTGTTGAACTCCACGGAAGCTTTAAGTTCTTCAACATCATTTGTCAGTTTTTCAAGTAAATCAAGCTTCTTCAGTTGTTGGTTGATGGATATTAAAGACTCACGGATGTCACCCGATGAGTCCTCCTTGTCGCTGGAGCCCAACTCGGCCCGAGTGCGTTTGGGTTTGTTGTCTGCTGGCATTTCGTTTTTGTGAAAAAGTGCGTCAATGAAGGCTTCCAAACTTTGCACAGTTTCCTCCACAGGCGAATCCAGTTTGAAAAAGTAAGAATTAAACAGTGATCAAACTATTTGAAATGGCATAGTAGGGAAGTTTGGCAGAGTACAGCTCAGCACGTCATGCCGTCGGCCATCTTTCTTCCTGATGTTAAATTCACACAGAGACAGGTTGCGTCCCATTGGCTCAGCAGGTTACAGCTCGTATTACATTAATAATGACCTCTGTATGTCTGTCTGTCTGTCTGTCTGTCTCTCAATCTCTCTCTCTCTCTCTTTCTCACGGTTACTATGTATGCGATAAAAGTCTTGCTGCGCGGTCATATGGACACGACAGGCTGAGGATTAATTAGAATTAGAATTATCAGCCTGAAGTGTCCATATAAGCCATAATGACCAAGCAGCAAGATGTTATAGCACTTATTACCTGACTAAGAAATACAATTAATAATTTGACTAAAAAAAACTAAAAACAAAACAAAGTATTTCCTTGTTTACACACCACTGAAAGTACGTCCCCCCCCCCCCGTCCCCCCCCCCCGCGCAACACGGTCGCCTTGGAAAAAAATCGAATAGATTCCCTTTTCTGTTACTGCGTCGTCTATTTCTCGCCTCAAATGTTTTTAAAAACATTCTTGAGAGCAACGTTTAGTTGTAAATGTTGCTGTGTGTTTGTTTACATGGCACTAAATCCACGCAGTGCAGCCTGAATGCAGCAGCTGCTCTGAGCCGTTGATTACGC